>NW_010314691.1:0-2177 GCF_000700745.2 Antrostomus carolinensis | reverse complement strand
AGGGCTGCGCAGGCAACATCAGCCCAACAGAAAACTCGGTTCAAATTCTACCCAAAATATTAAACTCAAATCACACTAACCAAACCACTCCATCCACAGGTCCCCTACAACCAGCTAGTCTATTACATCCCATAATACTTTGAACTATGCCACAGTTCCTTGGTATAACATGATTATTAACAAGTAGACGTTAAGCTCCAGACAGCACAGAACTAAAGCTGAGCTTGTTTCTGAAGCAGCAGTGCATTTGCCTCAGGAAACAGGTACTTGATGTAACAATTATCCCACAGGGTTTAGTCTTAGTGTCAAAAAGTCTCTAAATATTAAAATTCCTGAAGCAAATAAACTTACTTACAAGGTAAGTCTTTCTATAATACTATATTAATACTAATTAATTTTAAAATAGGAAAGAAATGCTTAACGATACTCCTCTCATTTCAAACAGTAACAGAAACCAGTCTTGTATGTGAAATTGTAATTAATAATAATAAAAAAATCACTCAGAGTACAAAGTAATTAAGTGTAAAAATCTTTATGGTATAAAACATTATAAAACAGTGAGGAATTAACATATAATGATAAAAAGGAACAAGCAGTTTCTGAGGGGTTTGTTGGTTTGGGTTTTTTTTTTTTTAAACCTCAGCACCAAAGAATAATTTGTTTGGAAAAAAAGTCTTCTAAAAGCCTGTGAACCTACTTCTGCTTTAGTCTGCCCACCCATAAAAGGTACAGTAAGAAAATCAGTACACTCTTCAGTTTCTTTTTCCTTCTTCCCTTTGCAGAGCTCCAGTGGTACAAAATAACAAGGCTCAGCGCCAATATAAATGTGAGACAAGACGGCAACTATAATAAGGAAGCTACTGTAGAAATAAATAAAACAAGACTGTTTTAACTAAATAAAACTGACACTATTACCACAGCTTTAGCAACCTGAACTGCACCAGCCATTACCTAATTCACTTTCTATGTCTGACAAAAACTCTCAATTCTTTTTGCACAATCCAAGGGAAAAGGAAAAAAAGGAACAATTCAAAGGAAAAGGGAAAAACCAACCAACCAACCCCTCAACTTACACAGCACGTGTGGAGATACTGGATATACATCAAGCAACAATGTTTAATAAACTGAATTTGTAGGTTACTACCTCTTTCCTACACAGACCAAAGCAGTTACAGCTCCACAACTGTAAGTGCAGCAGGTTGTGCTTGTGCTTGGGTAAGTGTCATACACAGCTCATAAAACTACTTGTAAATATCCATGACTCGCAGCAGTTACTTCCCTCTCCACTGAATACAGCATCTGTAATACTGTATTACAGTTCTACCTATAAAATTCAGCCCTTTACTAGGGACAAATTTGAAAGCTCTCAGTAACTTAACAACATAATAACGAGTGACCACAGCTCTGCAGGTTTACGTATCCCATCCCACTTCATTCACGTAAACGAGACTTCTGACTTCAACTGGGTTGGCCACACAGTATAAATTAGGCACCTCCACGAGCGTTTATAAGACCTTTGTCAGGAAAAAAAAGGCAAGGTATACTGAAGTACAGTTTGACTCTGAAGATGTGAGCTGCTTCAAGACTCCAGTTTGGAGGATCATAGAATCCCAGACTGATTTGGGTTGGAAGGGACCTTAAAGATCATCCAGTCCCAACCCCCCTGCCAGCAGCAGGGACACCTTCCACTAGACCAGGTTGCTCAAAGCCTCATCCAACCTGGCCTTCAACACTTCCAGGGAGGAGCAGCCACAACTTCCTTGGGCAATCTGTTCCAGTGTCTGACCACCCTCACAGTGAAGAACTTCTTCCTAATATCTCATCTAAACCTCCCCTCTTTCAGCTTAAACCCATTTCCCCTTGTTTTGTCATTAACTGTCCTTATGAAAAGTCCTTCCCCAGCTTTCTTGTAGCCCCTTCAGGTACTGGGAGGCCGCTATAAGATCTCCCCGGAGCCTTCTCTTCTCCAGGCTGAACAGCCCCAACTCTCTCAGCCTGTCATACAGGATACAGAACTACTTTTGGGTTACCTACAGCTGATCTCACCTCCAGTACTGGAAACCCCAGGCTGACAGAATGCAGGGGGACAGGGTTGGGGATTGCTTGTTACTCCCCAGAGCGGGGCAAGGCTGCGTGTGACACAACCTGCCCTGGCACCATCATCCCCCCAGAACGCG
>NW_010314690.1:22730-36898 GCF_000700745.2 Antrostomus carolinensis | reverse complement strand
GGGTGAATCCACCCAAACCACCACAAATGTGCATAAAACCATTACGTATTTGTTCAAAGTACTTGAATGGTTTTGAAATTCATCCTTGCAGCTTTAGAAATGTGGCGCTATCCAAAGGAAGCTGTTGCCTCATCTGTTGCTTGAGACAAAGAAACACTTTGTTTAGTACGATACTTACTTTCCCATCAGGTGAATTAATCTTTGTAGCTTTATGTGAAGAACGACTGAAAATCCACGATTTCCGTTTTTGGTTTGTGGGTTTTTGATTTTTTTGGTTTGTTTTTGTTTTTTTTTTTTTTGTATCTGTTGCTATCTGTTATTTTTCTCCTTTCAATTAATTATCTAGAAGCACAATCAGCTTAGCAGGGTGCCTTCAAAAATTCCTTCACTGCAGTGCTATACCACCAAGCAGGGAGTTTAACTAGATGATTTTATTATGGAGCCAATTAACACTCAGATCCCCAAAAAAGCAACTAATCCATCTTTTTATTTCACCCCTCTGAGCAAACTCCACATTGTGAATCTGCAGTCAACCCCCTGTTACACAACATGGATCCCTGACCAGAAAAGGCTTTTGAAGGCATTTAATCCTGGGTTTAAAGAAATGTTATTTGCCTGTTCATGGGAAAGCAGCCATCTCTTGTTCTACTCCTTGCCAATGCGTAGGGAACAAGAATTAGAGTGCAGCTTCAAATAAGTGACTGTGAGAAATGACACTTGAGGTGAGAATAAGGATAGGTTTGCTGCCTATTACAGGGGATACAGCCTGAGCTACTCTGGTCAGAAAACAGGACAGCAGAGATGAAGGAAAGGGAAGGTGTTTCAAAGGAAAATGCTGCCTTTTGGTTAAATAAAAAAAATTAAAAAAAAAAAGAAAAAAAAGACAACATCTCAGTATAAAAACAGAAAATTTAGTGGGATGCAATTTTTAGCAATAGTGCACCATTTACTGTCATGAGTTGTCACTGGACTTCTTTTCTGTTTCCTTAAATCCACATTTTCTGTCCAAAACTAGTCAGAACAGAAAATTTTCAATACAGGCTATGTCTTGCATCTGTGTAATTCCACTCTGACCTACTGTTGTCTGTACAGGGATTGCACTAAGAGGGTATTAGGTGGCAGAGAATTAAGTTTCCAAGGAGCAGAAATGGAAAAAAAAAATCAATTTAGTGGAAAGTGAAATAAAGAAACAGAAATAAAGAATGGTATGAAGGCATAGATATACCAAGAAGGCACAACAAAGGGACTGTGCAACCAGTGTTATCTCAGCCTGGCATACTGAATGACCTCACATTTTAGCCTCACATCCATTTGCAGAAGAGCTCGCTCTGCCTTCCTCCTGCTTCTGTCTTCTCCTACTCTGTAGCTCTATAGTATCACCTATGTTCAAAACCAGAAGATGCCTACACGCTTGTATTTCAACCTCATCTCTCCAGAAATGGTATCTCCTCTCTGCAATGACCTTCAATTTCTCCCTGTGAGGACTTCTGTGCCACACTGATATTTGCCCATGCTGCTGTGGGGCTACAAAACCCAAAGGTCTGAAAGGGCAGGAAGGAAACAAGAAATGAAAAAAGTGCATTTAAACACAGAGGTGCATAAAAGAGTTGAGAAAGGTGGGTTTTTACAAGACATCAGATGGGACAGCAAGTACGTCAATAAATTAAAAGGCAGGACAGACTCAATAATAGTTCTGAAAGGCCAGATTTTCAATTTCTGCTGCGGGAGACAGACTGCAGGAAACAATCTTGCAGAGATACAGAAATAGCTAAAAGGTCTGAAAAAACATTTTGCAAACTCTCTGACAAGGAGACGAATTGCTGATAAATGGTCTCCAGCTCTAAAATGACGGACTTCAAATTTGGAGCCCCCAAAACACTAATGAAGGGGAAGGGGAATATCAAAGTCTAAGTCCAGATTTCTTTCTTCAGCTTTAGAACAAAAACCCCATAAAGTTAGGCTTTGACTTCAAAGAATAACTCCTTTATCAGCAACCACAAGATACATGCAACTAACCCAACTGGTTAGTTGGTGCTGTGTGAGGCCAGTTATCCAGGACTGATTGTAAATAGAAAGAGATGGGCACAGCCAGAAGACACATTGTCCCCCTCCAATAAAAATGCACCTGCAGGAAGGAACTCATCCCATGCTACCTAATGATGGAGGCCCAGATGCTTAGCTTAGATAAGACACTTTTAGACGCTTCAGTTCTTTACCACCCAAGAGCTGTCCTATCTTTTCTTGGGATTTGGCCTTATTTTTCTGTAGGTCTAAATTTTGGCTTTAAAATGAAAGAAAAAGCGGTGAAGTTGAGTCCACTTTGGTTTTGCTGGGAAAGATTTGCATAGCTTGAAGCAGACACAAAGCAGCTAACGGTATCAACCTGGCCAGAGAGACCAGAAGCAACATTTTTAGCCCCACTCTTGGTACAGACCTGGTACATAGTAGAGGAAAATAAACAAAAAAAAACCCCCAAATAAACAAAAAACCCCTAAACCCCTAGTTATCTGAGAGGTGCTGAGATGAAGCAGCAGAAGACTGGGAAAACTATGGCACGGTAGTTTTAGGCACTGGTCTTACCCAGCTCCTGTTGCGGTGGAGAAAGTAGGAGATAGGCAAACCCCACTGCCTTATGGCAATTCTCAGTTGCTGGAGGTCTCAGCATCTCGTGAAACCAGTCTTTGGCAGCCCTCTCTTCCCCCTTCTCCCACCTCATGATTTACTTTCTGACAGGATCACGAGAATTACCGCTATCCCTTTCTCTAGCTTAGGTTAGCTGTATTTAAGTTTTGTATGTTATTTGCCAATGACCTTCACTTCAGAAAATATCTGCTTTTTGTAGCCTAGCTGTGTAAAGACTGACAGCAACCTTCATCAGAGGATAATTTCCAAATGAGGAAAGTATCCACGTGGGACTGTCAGAACCACTGAATTGATTTGTGCCTGCACCACAGGTCAAATTTCAACCCATTTTTCTTGAAGACAAACTAGACTGATTTATCCTCAGGGGCCTTGCCCTCCACTCCTTACAAGCCTCAAAACCCAGAAATAAATGATGTATGTTCATTTAGTACACCCATATCATGTGAGGGCAATTGATTCAATTACATTATAGCTACTGGAAACAAAGCAGCCACATGGTGAGCTTTCTACCCTGAAGTGAAAGATGCTGCACAGCCACAGCTCTGAGCCGGGAGTTAGTTCCTGCAGGGATGCTGCCCCTAAACAGGCTTCCTGGGGGGAGAACTTTCCCTGAGCCATGAGGCAAATCTGAATTCCTGGCTGGTTAAGACAAGCATCTAAATCTTTAGGTACTTCTCTGAGGCTTTATCTGAACTATCCAGACCTCCTAAGTCTGCAAAATAACAATGAAAATTTTGTGAGAAAAGGCTTTGTGTCTGCAAGTGTGTATGTGTGTGCACGCACACATGGACATCCTTTTTATTACCTCTTAATCCTGCAAGAACAAGAAATAGATGGTGAGCAAAAGCACAAACTGTCCTGTGTTTTGCTTCATATGCCATGCACAGCATTGGCTCTAAAAACATACAAAAATCAATCATGAGCCAGATCTAGCCTTAAATCAATAAAGTTCTGCTGGCTTCAATGGAGCAATTGCAGAGATAGACTCCAGTCGCTGCTCTAAGCCCACCCATTTTCACACCCTCTCTGCTTTCCAGCAGGCTGTCTAGGCTGCCAGCCGGAGCTGGAAAATGCAAAAGTTCACAGATATCTACAAAATCTGCATATGAAGTAGAGTGGGGAAATTCAGCATGGTTTTTGAAACCTAGAATTCCCCCCCCTTTCTTCATAAAGGGAAGATTTTGTTGAAGAAGTTTTGTTCTAATTGTTTCAGCATTTAGCCAGAACCACCTTACCAGGCTCAGATTTTCTACTTCTGAGCAAAACCCTTTGTGGTCCAGAAAAGGCCCACTATTAAAAGTAGCTCTGGGAATAGGTATGAGTTGCTCCTAATGAATTAAAAATGTGACAGCAGCTTTGGGATTTTTGTGGTTTGCCTGCAAATCAGTTCTGACCATGAAAAGCCTGCTAGTTTTACCTCAACTAAGTAGAGCAGTTAACCTCAAAACAGGCAATATTTACTTGTACTTCCGAATACTTAAGACAGGAAATGCCTTAAATGTTGCAAATACTGAGGTTATAAAACTGTAAATGTTTGCCTGTCAGAGGCACCTGACAAGTTTTTACAATCCTCAGCTGCTTGCAGGTAGAGTCATCCCAGCACTCGGGTTTCCCCTGTCCTCTCCTTTTCACCCATTTTACAGGGTGCCTCATGGAAAACATCTTTCCGTGCATTTAATTTTTGAGGCTATTATCCCACCAGCACTTGTAGAAAGGTGATTCAGGTTTCACTGAATCCTTTAAAATTATCTTTTTTTGATTGATGGAAAGGAAAAATCTCTCAGTTTATGTTTTGTTTTCTTAGCTGTCTAAAGAGAGACTCAAAGTTTCAAGAATATTCCCCAAATAGTTTTAAGAGAGAAATTCAGCAGGTAACTTTTTACAGAATTACGTAATTCCATAGTGTATGGGTCATGCCAGGACACAGTGTCACAGTACTCTTTTAAGATCATTTTTCTCCATAACACCTTAAAAATTTGGCAGAGGAGTCTTCCTGCCTGGTGTTTCATTGTGAATTTACTGGCTTGGGTATTTCCATGCTCATTATTGCACAGGCCTCTAAGAAGTGAAATTAAAACATGCAGTCTGGCTTCTCCACTTGGCTACACCACCTTTGCAACAGTGATGACACCCAGCATGATTGGTGGTGTTGCAGCTGCACCGGCAGAGCAGAGCACCGAGGAGAGCACCGAGTATCCCTGTCCATATGTCCCCAGCCACCCACTGACTCCATGGCTGGACACCTCTACCACTCCACACCAGCCAACCTGTCCAGGCTAGATCCAAGTGGGTGAAGCAGAACCCTGCCAGAAGTCAGAACAGAGGACAAAATGCCCCCATCTTGGAAACATAAAATAATAGGTAATGCGTTACCACACGTACACATTGCATGGAATGATGGTCTTGAAGGTGGTCTTGGTGAAACCCATGTTTTCAAGGCTGTACTGGCATCAGGATGGTGTTTGGTTGGCTTTGTATACTAACATGTTGTCTATATGCTCTAGATATGGGAACAGGTTGTCCAGAGAAGTAGTGGAGGCTCCATCCCTGGAGATAGTCAAGGTCAGGCTTGATCAGACTCTGAGTAACCTGCTCTAGTAATGAAGTCCCTGCTCACTGCAGGGGGATGGACTAGATGACCTTTGAAGGTCCCTTCCAGCCCAATACATTCTATGATTGTATATGATCATATGCTCCTACAGACCTTATTATCATGTAGTTTACACTGGCATATTCTCACTGGTGACAGTGAAGCTGCCTAACTACATGTAAGGGAAGAACCGTAAGTCTTGTTTTCAAGGAATGAAAAGATGTTGCTGGATTTCTTTATTTACCCCTACTATACAAAGGAGAGGAGAATCACGTTAGGAGTTTGTTTGTATGATTCCCCACTGGAGAACCTTTGTAATGCATCCTTGTGCCATGGGTGAAACCCACTTAAGGGAATTAAATCAGCACAATCTTCCATAACTCAAACAAACCCAACAACCTAGGACATAGCTCCTGTCACAAGGCTGCTGTAGAAGTGAGAAAGGCAATTTCTAGACTTCCTTTTAAACTGTGAGCTGTTACCAGTGCAGTCACGTACTGTCTTTGTGGCTAGTGTTGCACCTGGGAGCAGGGGCCAGGTTGTTGAGCGAGGTTCTGCCAACCTCTCCCTCTGGGATCTCATGTGATTATTCAAGCAGCTGCCTGCTTCTGGAGCTCCTGCTGCCACTCCATCGCTGCAGCTTGGATGTGTGCTGGCCAGGCATCCTTTATCTTGCTGGTACCCTTTAGCTCCAGTGCTGTGACTGCTTCTTGCTGCCACGACATAGATCTGGGGATGCCTGAGAGAAGGGAGTCATGGCACTGGCATGGTTTCTGGTCTGGTTGGCCCCAGTGCCCCCCAAGGATGAAGCTGCTATGGAAAGGAGCCAATATCAGCTCGACTGTCCTCAGGGAAACAGTCATTTCTCAGAAGGCACTTGGGTAGTAAGCAAAATAATAATATAATTTAGGTGTGTTAATGACTCTGCCCCTGCCAGCTCTGTCCTGAATGCATTTAGCTCGCTACCTTCCAGAAATGGTGCAATAACACTCGAGCACCAGGAGTCTTATTAAATATCTGCAGCCCAGCTGAGCACGTTCTAGCTGAGTTTTTATTACAAACCACTATATGTCCTTGTCATTAAACAGGCTGCTAATCCATTACTTCGGACATTAACAGAATGCAGAAATGTCTTAAAATAACATCTTAATTTATATTTTTAACATCTTGGCACCTCTAATTTTTATTTTATAAGCGCCATTAATGCTTAATGTCTGTTACTGCATGACACCAACAGCTACTGTTACAAGTCTTTCATCTTTGATCCATTCAATTGGTCAAACAGTGAGTTTAGGACAGTTTTCCTGACTCTAAAATATTCCTACTTTTGCTCCTGTGATAGGGCTAGGTTTTTAATAATGCTCCACTTGAAGTACAAACCAACATACTACTTTTAAATTTTAGAGGGCTTTTGTCTTACTCTCAGGATATCAGGATTTCACATGTGTGAATGCAAGGGTAGCAAAATAATAATTTGTAACATTACCAAATTATTTGTCAGTTGATAATATATTTGGAGTTTGGACAAAAAGAAGAAAAATAAACACAACCCTCCAAAGAAATAAAAATAAGCTGGTTAGAGGGAAAGGGAGAATCATCTATTCTGACCCTTCATCTGTTACATTACTCCACTGCTCAAAAACATGTTACTTATGATTTATAAACACATCACATTTTGCTGTATTTCAGGATTTTTGAAAAATGAACATCCTCTTTAAGGTCTCAAATACAATCATCATATAGCAGGCTTGCAATCTTTTCATGACTTAAGAAAAATGTATAGCGTATTGTAAATAGCTACATAGATATAAGACTTTTTTAAGCTTTAAAAATATATCAAAGCATTCTTAAAAACACTTTAATTGGAAACTAGACTGTAAACACTTTTAATGAGTCAAGCTGAGTTGAGCCTGAATATTCTTTTTGAATTTGTGAGTTTTCTCCCTTTTCCACAGCCTCTTGTTTCTTAACATAACAGGAGCTGCCAGCCTCAAGTATCCTCTGTCTTTTATGTGGCCTTCATTAGGATTCGCTCCCAGGTCTCCAGAAAGGTAAAAAGGAAGCAGCTTCAGGAAATGTGTGGCACTACTGAAGCTAAGAGAGGTGTATTCCCTGACAACCATCCTCTGGGCTCAGGCAGCCCACAGTCCCACTGGTGAACGCTCATTAAACACCATGCTCCTGAAGTCTGCAAGGAGGCAAGACAGTTTCCTTGGCAGCCAAGGAATTTTCTACCAAACAAACCAAGGATCCATATATCATAGTATCTCTCTTTTGTACCAGTTAATGTTAAATACTTCAGAGGAAAGTGAAAACAATGATCTTGGCTTAGCAAAATAACATCTGCTTTGCTTTAAATGTGCTTAAGACCTCTGGCTTCAGCTTTAACGAAAAGAAAATCACAACTTCAGTAGCCCCTAAAACATATGTTTAATATGTCCATTCTGGGTTACTTGAACATATTTTTACCTTGCATTCAAAATATTTCAGGAGGACTGAACCCTGTGCCTAAAGCTAAGTAGGACTTTAAGTGCTTCCCTGGCCAGGGATAAAGAAGAACACATAATTGAGTACATTGGTCAATTGGGTTATGTTGATACAACTAAATAAAAGCCAGCCAAGGACCAATCTTGGGCCCCAGGGCCGAAGAGTTGCCCTTTCTGTGGCAGGTTTGTCTTGGAAACAAATATTTGGAATAGTTTGAAGAGGAGCCAGGGGCTGAGCTGGCTTGCAAAGCAGCAGGGACAACAGCCCAGGCTCTCCCTCCCTACGCACTTTTATTCAGCAGTACAGACATACCCTCAGGACCCTACATCCCAGTTCTCATATCAATTTTCTGTTCAGGTAGCTCCACAAACTTCAGTTCAGTTATTCCTATCTACACACTGCACACCTCTAAAAGGCCCTAATAATTTTCTTACTTATGCAATCCTAATTCCCAGAGGGAGGTTATTATTTTATTTTTTTTGGGGGGGTCAGGATGCTAATGCCAAGAGGTAAACATGTTTGTATATCCTGGGAATGTAAGGCTTCTTCACATTACTCCTGATGTGTTAAATTCTGTTAATCTGCCTGTTCCATCAGTACCTGGGACCCATGCATTCCATTTTACTTACCTTCTGTAAATGTCAGCTGTAGACTTTGATTTATTTTCAAATGATGAAAAAAAGACTTAAGCAAAACTTTTCTGGGGAACAAGAGTGAATAAGAGCTGTAACTGGACCTTCATAAAAATATATTTAGAAAGTTGTGGTTACCTCACTGATTTGATCAACCCAATTTACCTCAAGGGGCAATTACCATCTGAAATGTCACAGGCTTTTTATACCATTTTATATCTCCAGAAAAATTTCCTCCACTAATAATTTTTCTTATGGCACAGTGGGGATGCTGGTGTAAAAAGCCTGGCTATAAATTGCTGGATTTTAAAGCAAATATCAGTATTCTTGGAGCCAGGTTTCAGACCTCCAACTGTTTGAGCTTGACAAGTTTGTCTTTAAAATTTCTGTATTTGCTTAAAATTTCTGACTCCTCTACTCTGCGGCTGAAACAGCAGTTAGAGTACTGTACGGAAAGAAGTAATGGTGGGAGTTAATTCCTTCTTTTTATCTCAAAGTAATTCTATTTATCTGTAAGTAATCTCTAAATCTCATTATGTCTAAGTTTATTTTCTCCCCACACATTTCTAGTTTATAAGTTAAAGCATCTTTAGTCTGTCATAGTTTGATTCTTTTTCATAAGGTGATATGAGTGCTTTGTATAATATAGCTACACCAACAGCTTTTTACTTGATATTTCTTAAAGAGATCAGAATTCAAAGGCAAAAGAATAAAATGGAGAAACAATGGCAGGCCATTCAAAGCTACAATTTGAACATAACAAAAAAGAAGTTTTAATTTTGTTTGTAAATATAAATCAGAAATAGTCCCCTTCCCAAAATTAAGGAACCTGCAGATCCTTTTTACAGCAGCAAGCTAACTAGTGTTTTTTATCAATATTTTTTCTGTTTCTGCTGAATGAGAAAAAAAAAATAAGGCTGAGCTATGGAACAAAACATAATTTACAATTTATAATTTAAACATACAAGTGTTTATAGGAAAAAGACTGGAACGTGTAGGAGAAAGAAGACTTAATTACATATTATATTTCAGAGGCTCTTTCAGCCCATACCTCAGCTGTTCCTAGCTACTCAGTCACTTATTTTTAGATCTAAATTTCTCTCCATCACACATGAAACTGTTATCTAATTTATAAGGTACTCCATCAAATCTTCCAATTCTTATCCATGAGATAAGAAAGAATCAAACATGTTAACTAAAAGACTTCCCAGGAAATGTTAAGGTCCATCTTTTCTCTATTCTGCCTCCTTTGTTCTACCCCTTTTCTTTGCATCTTTACTGTAATTTTGCATCTATCATTGGACAGAGCCTGAACAATGTATCTAAACTTGTACTTAAGATTAAAGAGAAAAAAAACCCCAAACAAGTCAACCCTGGGAAAAATAAATATTCATAGCTCCATGTGAGAGAGCAGAGGGTGAAGAAGTCACCTGACAGCAGTGGCCTCCTTGACCCAGAGATGCTCAATAGCACAGCAATCCTTGCAAAGAAGGCAGCAACCTCCTTGGACGCCTCAGTGCACACAGGAAAAGGGCAATAACCACTATGCAGTGACACTGTACAGATAGCATTTGGCCAGGGACAGGTTGCAAAGCAGTGGTGCTGCTGACGACAGCCCCCATGTTCAGTATCACTGCCATACTGGGCAGCTGCCGAACCCACCAGTTTGCCCTGCACTAGGTGCAGCTCTCACCTGCTGCTGCTTTCTTGGGGCACTGGCTGGTTTCGGGAGGGGTGAAGGGCTCCCGCAAGGGTCCCTTGTCCCCTTCACACCATCACAGACACTTTTCAGCTAGTGCAGAAATTCACAAATCATAGAATCATAGAATGGTTTGAGTTGGAAGGGACCTTAAAGATCATCCAGTTCCAACCCCCCTGCCATCAGCAGGGACACCTTCCACTAGACCAGGTTGCTCAAAGCCTCATCCAGCCTGGCCTTGAACACTTCCAGGGAAGGGGCATCCACAGCTTCTCTGGGCAACATGTTCCAGTGTCTGACCACCCTCACAGTAAAGAATTTCTTCCTAATATCTAATCTAAACCTCCCCTCTTTCAGATTAAAGCCTTTTCCCCTTGTTCTGTCACTACTTGCCTTTGTAAAAAGTCCCTCCCCAGCCTTCCTGAGGGGCCACAGTGCAGTCCTTTCTTCTGCTGCGAAGTTAGCCAGAGACTTTACTTACCTGTGTATTGCAATTACCACCAAGATCTCCCTGGATTGACAACTGTTATATAAATCATGCCTCTTTTACCTCTCTCTGATGCAGCCCTCTGGAAAAGTTTTAAAGCCCTTGGACTAGTGCCGATTCTCTGACAATCTCACCTTTGCTTTACATGAACTGCGAACTATTTGCTGGATGGTGTGATCAAGAGCTGATAATTACTGTCTTAAATCTTAACACTATATCTAGCATACACATAGAATATTTAATGCCTTCAACAAAAATCAGAAAGCAAATGCTTCTCTGCAAAGTCAAAGCATGTGTGTCCTATTTGGCAATACTAATACTTTTCCTTAGCAGATCTGTTTTCATCCCTTAAAGCTCTTTAAAATAACACAGGAATACCCATTATAATATTGTAAATAGTATTGCTCAGCTCTCTTTTCAGCAGAGAGAATAAAAGAGCCCACCTTGTAAAAATGGCTTATTATCCCTGTATTTCCTTTGTGACTTTCCACACACTACGCTTATCTTTAAACAGGAAAAAAGATATTCAGGCTTGTAAAATCAATGACGCTTTTAAGCAATGGAGTAATCTTCTACTTCCTTTATATGTCCTTTAAAAAATATGCAAGCCTTCCTAACCTGCTTCAGTTGGCAAACCCCAATCTGCCCCTTCACGCTGAACTAGAGTAATTTATCTGGATGCTGAAGGGATTTATGAAACAGCATTTTGTGAAGGAATTCTCCCCCTTACACAAGTAAAATCAATGACGCTTTTAAGCAATGGAGTAATCTTCTACTTCCTTTATATGTCCTTTAAAAAATATGCAAGCCTTCCTAACCTGCTTCAGTTGGCAAACCCCAATCTGCCCCTTCACGCTGAACTAGAGTAATTTATCTGGATGCTGAAGGGATTTATGAAACAGCATTTTGTGAAGGAATTCTCCCCCTTACACAACAAAATACTGCTAGTCAGTTGCTGTCATGAATCCGTAGGGAATATCTTATTTATTCATTCTCTGAGCAAACTGAAAAGTCACCACAAACTTCAGCTTTCTCAGTGAATTAAAAAAGCAATGTCAAGAGAAGGAAATACCACTTATACTTGGTAGAAACAACAAAAAAAAAAAATTCCACTTTTTATTTTCAGATTATTTATCTAGAAAATATTCTCAGTTAAAATCAAATATAAAGAGTGAACTGAAATAACAACTTTTCTGATTCTTTATTTTTTCCCCTCCCCAGGGATTGTTTCGTCCATTCTCCTCAGTTATACCAGCCTCCCACCCTGAGTCTCTGCAATTTAAACCCGTAGATTGACAATACCAAAAATCATCATCACTTGGTGTTACAGGTGGACACCACAGTACACGTGTCCCTGCTGGCAGGGACAATCAGTATAAACCAGGGCAATGCACCCTGAGCACAAAACTCTCTGTGTAACCTGGTTTAAGCAGGTTCCACCTCTGCCCCACCACCTCCAGTAAAACAACCAGCTTCTGGGCCTCAGCAAATGCAGAAGCTGGAACATACTTGCCCTTTATGTTTAGAGAAATGAGGGGGACTGTCCCCTCCCTCCTTCTCTCTCCTCAGCCCAGGTGCATCCCACTTCTGAACCCTGTGCTGAATGAGATATGGAGGGGAAGTAAAGGAGAGAGTGTAGGGAGAAGGAATTTCTGTGATTTTTACCATTGTAATTAACTTTTTGGCTTTTTTACTACCCCACACATTCCTGAGATCATTTCATGCCTGTAGCACAGCTGTCAGTTCCTCTTAGTCAGTTTCGTTTATGAGTCAACTCAGTATCAGGAGGTGTGTTTTGTATCAGTATCAGCTGATGTACTTTCTGTTTGAGTTTACATTCTGCACTAAACAGTAGAAATGAGCTCAGTGATTTCCTATCACTTTCCTCTTTTCCTAGCTTTTATTATAAGGAGGAAGGGAATAAATTTGTAGCATCTTCCTCCCACACTACTTCCCAAGGCAGTAAGGTTGAAGATGTAGCTGAAGAATAGGTGCTGTCTCCAGCTGCAGAAACCCAGTAGAAGGACGGGAGTCCTGGGCTGCAGCTGATGGAAAGAAGGTGGCAGAGCCAGGCTGCAGCCACCTCCAGTCCTTCAGATTGACTGCTTTGAAAAAGTGGAAGATGTCACCTACTGGCAGTGGGTGACAGAAAGAGGCCTCACCAAGCCACAGTTTTTTTTTTTCCTCAGAACTGTTTGCCAAAGGGCACCAGAGCATGGAGTAAATACATCGTCTCTACTGAAATTTGCCCGAATACGCTGTCAGACACTCCTCCTTCTGTCCTATGTTTTGGCGTGGGTGGAGGTCTGCACAGCAAGTTGCTGTTTCCCTCATCTCAGAAGGGCTGTATTTCCCTAGATGACTAAAAAGGATACCTGCACATATTAGTGGTCTTGCTGCATTTTCTTTATACACCACTTAAATTCCATTTAAATCTGATGCTTGTTGATTTAGGCACCCAAACAGGCAGATAAGTCCATCAAGCAGATGCTACTGACATTTTCCATGTTAAGGACTGGGCAACCATAACAAGCAGAGGTGCCTATACTGCTGTGTGTCATCATTTTAAAAGCAGCTCCACAAATGTCACCATCCCTCAGTACGTAATAAACAGTTCAGGAGGATGATGTTGAAACTGCCAAAAAGAGTTTTAAAACTAGAGTGTCTCACAGGAGTCAAACACACAGCTTTCACTCAAAATGCCTCTCCCATCTCACAGATGGATAACAGAGGCAGACCAACATTCCTAGACAGTGCAGGGCTTGGCACAAAAAGGCTGGGGACACAGGGATGGGAAGAGATGGCACATGAGTGACACCAAACATTACTGGGAGAGAAGTACTGGAAGAACTGCCAGTTCTGGCTATTAAAAAATGGACTATTTAGCAGGCTTGCCTGATCGAGCCGGGCAAGGCAGAGGCTCTGCAGTTTGAAGTCCCAGTTCCCCCTCTCCTCCCCTTCAATAAGCAGCACCTTGCTCTGCTGGCTGGTCTCTGGAAATCCCTTTCCATCAGGCACTGCTTTAGCACATGAACAACACTCTCCGGGAGCTCTCCTGGAAGCATGGGCAACATGATGCTGCCTAATTGAGGGTAGAAACCTCCACCAGGCAGCAGGGCACTGGCAGGTTCCTCTGCCCATTTGAGAAAAATCTCAGTCCCTAATGGTCCAGATAAAGTGCACTGAGAGACTCAGGATGATGCCCACGGGAGGCACAGAGAGTGAAGGCTGCCTGGCCCCTCAGTTTAGCACTTGTACATTGATAGAAACCTGTAGCAGGAAAAGAGCTGTATCATTTTAAGATGAGGGTACAATTAATTTTATTGATGTGTGGGTTAGAAGAAATGAATTGGTGCTAAGTGCTTTGAGACAAAACACTACAATGTGTTCCCAAAAGGAAGGTGGGAAAATAAACTTTACAAAACCAGAGGCGAGGTTAATATGAATTGGGAGTTGGAAGCTGAATGTAACTTTTGATGCTTTGGTATTTGAATCAAGACCAAACTTTGATGATCACATTGATCAGTTGATTGAAACTAGTCACCTGAAACCTGGTACTACGTGCAGTGCAGGACATCGGAAGATATTGTTTAAGTCAAGAAGCATAAAAGGTTATTGCATCTCAAATCT
>NW_010314690.1:5426-22711 GCF_000700745.2 Antrostomus carolinensis | reverse complement strand
GAATGCCACATTTGAACAGAGCAAGTGTTACGTACGACTGCAAATGCTGTTGACTTATTCTGGGTCATTGGAGATTAACATTTTGGAAACTGCAAACATGTAGAAGATATGGTATATGCTACACAGAGTCAGAGAACAAGCCTGTTCTTGCAAGATTTCAAGCTCAATTATGCAGACACAAGAAGTTTAGATAAACTTTTCAGATTATATCAAATGAACTTTTGGTTGCTTATCTGAACCAACCCTCTGGAGGCATTTGGGATTATTTTGAATGCTGTTATTGTTGCTGGAAATAGCAACAAGTTAAGAATTTAGTTTTAACTTTTACATTTCTCAAGTCTGGTCTTCTGGATTGTGCAAGGGGAGGGATAGATTCCAAACTCTTTGTCCATTTTAATCAACATTTAATTATATCTACCTGACTGCAGTGAGTAGTTGCTCTGCATTAAAAAAAAATAATAATAATAAAAAAAAATCACAATTTGAGCCTTAGAGTTACATCAGAAGATTTGTGAATTGAACTATGAAAGATTTTGCTTGCTTTTCAAGAGAATACATTACGAAAAACAAACAAACAAACAAAGAAAAAAACCCTACAAGACTTCAGTTTCAAGGGGATGACAGACTTGCTTCATGGTTTTGCTGGTTTCTAGCCCATACAGGTCAGGAACTTTGCATACCTCTGTGCTATAGCACCTGGACAGTCCTGGAAAGCATTAAGCCAAGATGGACTTTCCATTTGCAGACTCCACCTCCTAATCTAGATCTGCTGCTGTAAGGTCACTCCTCAGTTACTGAACTGTGCCTAGACATGTGGCTTTTTGTGAGAGTGAGGAGAGAGCAGTGGTTGCTGGATTTTGTGTTTCTCTCAGACACTTCCCTTTCTCTGCACTTCCAGCCCTGCATGAGGGGGAGGTCACAGTGGGGCTGGGGCAGTGGTCACACCAGTCACCCCTCAGTGGGAAGGGCAAGGGCCTTTGATGTGAACTGCAAGCTTGGGGCTTAGAAAGGAGTGGAAAACTACTGGGAAAGAAGGGCATGCAGGTGAGACTTCCTAGAAAGTAAAGGTTTGGGGACAGTAAGGTTGGGGGATGCATCAGCACAGGGCCACCTTCCTGTTCAGCTGATGCTTTCTGGTCAGGCTGCCAGGAGAAGGACCACGTGTGCACAGCTGCCAGGCACACATCCTCTTTTTCTGTTTTTAGAAAAGCATGATTTCAGGACTAGCACTGTGCTGCTGTGGCTGTGCTGCACTCAGGCATGGGATCTTGACACGGCACTGCCTTGCAGCTCCCACGGAGCTTTGTGGTCTTGATGGAAACTTTCTGAAGAGCTGAGGCCATACTCTACAGCTGCTTCCTCGTCGGTAAATAAAAGACCCTAATATCAGAAGCTTGATCCTGAAACAGTTCCTAGTATTGACATAAGCAGAAATTTATAGTCTTAGACCATACAGCATCTTACTCAGTTTCACTCTTCAACAAGATTCACTAAAGCCCCTTCTAACCAGGGTGCTGGGCTATTTGCTGTCCTGACAAATGGTGAAATCCAGCCACTCAATTGTACTGAAGTTTTCTAAAACAGGGGAGGAAATACTGCCCACCACTGAGATCATACATTAAAAAAAAAAAACAAACCCAAAAACTAATTACCAAAGTTATCCAAAAAGTTACAGGACCCAAAAATTAAGTGACTGAATTCTATAGGTACTGTAAACTGCAGTAAACTAGAGAGAGAACATATGGCTGAATTTACCAAATCAGTGCTAATACCTATTCACAACAATACAAAAGTTCTCCAATCTTGAAGTTCAAATAAGTAACCAAAATTCATAAGGGAGGTCTATATGTAATTCTCATGCTAATGCACATATACATGATAACTCCCCACAGGGTGGTAATCGACCATCAGCATGATGGCCATTCATTTGGCTGTCTCAACAATAATAAACTACTCTGGGTTAATTATTGTACTTGAAATAGTTTGGAAATGCAAATAAGCTCAGCCTTGGAAAGCTCATAATCATCTGCACCCTCCTATTTAACCACAAGAGCAATCTTTTGGCCAACAGAAGCCAATGCATATCAAAATCTATATGAAGGGGAGAAATACTTGCACTTCAGGATTTAAAAATTAGACTGGATTCACATAACATTTAGAAATGCCTGTACTCTCAACACTCTGCCATGTGTTAATGCCACCATATTCATAGCATTCACAGTTCACAGATCTAGGTGTCAGCAACTAAACATAAATCTTACATACGATGCCGCATTATTTACTGTAACCACTGCTGCACAGAAAATCATGGCCCACAGCTGCAATTACACCTGTCACTCTTATTTGACTAAAAATTATATCTTGTCATTATTACCCAGTTGAATAAAAAAAAAAAAAAAAAAGGAAGAAGTAAAATTTCTTTTTCTAAAAAGGAAAAAGAAGTAATCTCACAGCAGAAGTTTAACAAGTTCTCACGTGTCGGCTGCCAGTTTGCATGTGCCCACAAAGTTCATGCCAGGTAGCCCTTGTTCATGAGAGATGGCTTCCCAGCACAGTACTGCAGGGTTGTGCTCGCCTTGCTCCAGACAGCACTGGACACTGTGGGTGGGAGCCTGCTGTTGAAGAGGAACTCTACAGGCAGCTGCCAGCTGCATTTCTCTAATATCGATACAGGCAGGGTTTAGGGTTGGTTAATATCAGTATGTTTAAGAATGTAAATTCCCTCCCCAACTTGTGACTGTAATGAGAAATTCCCACCAGTACCTCAAGCTGGGAATCATTCATTTGTGAACAGCCAGTAAGTCATTGCCCAGACAGCTTAAATAAATCAGAATATCTATTTCCCAGAAATGTGAAGCAACTCTATTTGTTTTGATGGCAAAACACACACAATAGAATTAATTTCAATTAATATTTTTGACCTTCTCTGTAGAAATCTTGATATTGGAGAAGGCTCAGAAATGGAAACATATCAAGATTGTCATTGCCTTTCAAAGAGAAAAGAAGTGTATGATGACACAAGCTGAAAGAGAGCAGCCATCTGTAAAGAGGCGATTGAACGTGTGGCTCTCGACATCGCAGCCCAGCCAGGCACTTGGGATATCCTGACAGCAGTGAGAAACTTCTCATTTACTTAGACAGACAAGATCTCTGGCAGGTGCAAAGCCCAGGTCATGGGGACACAGTGGAAGCACACTGAAGGGCATACTATCCTTCAGGATGGATGAAGGGCATTTTGCTCTTCTAATCCTTTTCCACTACGGTTGTCTCTCTGAGGTGCCCTCTGCCAGGAAAATCCAGAATAGCCATATAAACCATCCTCCTTCCATCCCTTCCCTTCTTCATGATTACAGGAGAGACAAAGTATCTTTAAGATCCTGCATGGAGCAGGGCCTGGTTGTCACCAGGGAAGCAAACTACTGGAGACCACCAGATGGTTGCAGCCTTGCTGCTCACTAATTCTCTTACCCCATCAGCCCTTTGTCATCTCCTTGCTGCCCATGGCATGCCCCTCCTTGGATTCTTAATTCAGCTTTGCTAGTACTAATCAGAAGCAGCCTTGGACTAGGTCAGCTGGTCGCATACAGCCACTGGCAGCAGTACTGATGGTGGGAGTCTTTGTGTGTGAGAAACAAAGACTATGGAGCTTTCATTCCAGAGGTGAACACTGGGCAGATGGTGGAGCCCATTGCTTTCAACCTCTGAGGAGGCGCAATGAAAATTTCCTTTCTATCTCTTTGTGAAAACTTATACCCAAAGGCATTTTTTTTTTTCAGTAAAGAAATCTCTTTCACTGACTTCAGAAACAACCACTTGCAACCCCTGAATGAAGGCATATCTTTCAATGAGAAACTTTATTTTTGGGGAAATCTCACTGAAGCCTGGTAGAACCTGGAACTTTGCATAAGAGCTCTCACCAAGCAGGACACTCACAACAACAGTTATCTGACACCAAAGCTGGATTTTCAGGGCAGAAACTACAGGAAGTTCTAAAGCATTCAGCCTGTTCTCAGATAGTAACCAGGAACTGGCAATAATCTTGCAGGTTCAAGAAAACTCCTTGTGGGCTAGCTTACCTTGAGGTGGTGTCTCAGGCCATCTGAACTGCCTAAACTTTAGGCTCCTCAGGTATGTATTCAATACACTGTAGCTACTGTTCCAAGCACTTTCAAACAGTAGACAGCCTTTAAAAGCCCATTCAGAGCTGAAACAGCATGGAAATCTGCAAGCAGAGGGTACCTGCTGACTTAGGAGACCAGCCAAAAGGAAGACTGCCAGGAAGTACCTTAATTTCTGACAATAGCAGGTTCTGAAGCACTTAGTGTTTTTAACAGTTTCTAATTAACTCAGAAGTGTCTGACAGTGAAACCATAATGCAAGAATTTGAAGCACTTTGCATGAAAATGAACAAGATATGGTTGAAAACAAGCAGGTGCCAGGAGAAAGCAGCAAGATCATATAGCTCAAAACTGTCCTTATGTTGAGCTCCGTGTTTGCTAGCATGATTAGTAACCTCATTCAGAACTTCCCACTGTGTGTTGGGCCCATATGCCCCAAACCACCCTGCTGAGTCACACGTGGGACTTTTGAGCAGGCAGAGGTGTTGGCAGAGGAGGGCTGGCTTGTGAAGGATTCCTGCCCAGCATATCTCCTACCATGCACCTAATCGGCACTGATACTGGCTTGGTGGCCAAGGGGTACCTGCCTTTGTGGGAAGCTCATGTCAATAGGACATCTCAGCTTTGATGGCACCTGCTCTGAGCACCATCATGGGCTGCTCTCCTTGGACTGCTCCACAATTGGTCACAGACCTTATACCTCCATATAAAGAGCCGGGTCAGGGAGCCAACAGATTTAATTCCCCAGAAATCTACTCACTAGCTATCTTTGTATCTGGTGTGGTCTAAATGACCAGATGACTCAAAATAAGCAAAGCCTTGTTTTAGAATCTGGAGTCAACTTTCAGCATTTTCCAGTTCAGAGAGGCAATCTAATCCAACCTGAGGCCAGTGGATGATACCGTGACATTACAGAGGATCCTATACTACAGGCAAGGAACAAGCAGGGAAAAATGTGCAAAATCAAAAGCAGACTCCACAATAAGCAGAATGAGAATTTGCAGACGCTGTAGTGAAGAGCAACAGCCAAATCTGTGCCGAGTATTCAGAAAAAGAAAAATAAGATAAAGATATGAACCAATACAAGTGAAAAGGGTCTGTCTGGTGGCAAAGCAAAACTCTTCTGGATCAAACTAGGCAGAGATCTACTTGTTTTGGTGGAAGCACTTACCTCTTGCTGTTAAGAAAAAGCATTAGAAGAAGATGCTGACACAAAAAGGGAGATTGAGCATATCTGTTTTCTCTAGATATCATATCCCCGACATAGTAATAGCTGACAATAGGCCTAAGTTTAGCAGATATGAATTTTTAGCAGTAAAAAGAAAGATTAAATAAGAAAACTCTCATTATCAGCCACCCAAATGGTTGGTAGAAAACAAATGTCAAGCAATGCAGAATATTGAGTCAGACTCATACCTGCATTTAATACTGCTGGGGAACAATGCCAATGAAGGCAGCTTGTCACCTGTTTTGTTCTGTGAAAAGCAAAAAGCAAAACTGCCTACACTGTTGGAACCGATGTCAGAGTTACTAGGGGCATGCAGATAAGTAGAGACAGGCAGAACAAAACAAATTAATGTGAGAGTCAGCACTCTGGCCATGCCAAATGAGGCAGTGTTTCTTGGTAGTTGGAAACAAATAGATATGAACAGCAATAATATCATCAGGAGATTAGAGAAGGTTCTCCCTCTCTCAAACATAAAGAACATCTGTATCCCCACCAAGTTGTTTTTTCACCTAAAACATCTTGGGCAAGTTAAACCATAGCGAATTTATATAGCTGAGCCCTACAACATGATGATAGACTCAAATTCAGTAGGTATGAATTTGAGCAGTGAAGTATAAGTTCAGATGCTCATATCCAGAACTAATCCACTTATCTCTACCTGACCATAGTGACGGTGATACTCAGGAGGACTCAATAAATTACAGCAACTTCAGGGATTATTTGAGCATTGCTATTTATATGTATTTGAAGTGGAGTTTTAGGATATACTCAGGCTGATGAACTGTTGTTATTTCTGAATGTACCTTTAAAAAGTCCCCACTTTGAACAAACTTTATTGTATTATAGAATCATCGAATGTTGTGTGTTGGCAGGGACCCACAAAGATCATCAGTCCAACTCTTGCCCTAGCATGGGACAATCCCAAGATTCAGACCATGTGTCTGATGGTGTTGGCCAAATATTTCTTGAATACTGTCAGGCTTAGTGCCATGACCATCTCCCTGGGAAGCTTGTTCCCGCCTTCTGGGTGAAGAACTTTCTCCTATTGTAGAATTTAAACCTCCCCTGGCCCATCTTTCTGCCATTTCCCCTGGTCCTGTCATTGGTCACCAGAGAGAAGAGATCAGCTCCTGCTCCTCCTCTTCCCCTTCTGAGGAAGTTATAGACTATGATGAGATCTCCTCTCAGTCTCCTCTTCTCCAGGCTGAACAAACCAAGTGACTTCAGCCTCTCCTCATACGGCTTCCCCTCTAAACTCTTCACCAGTTCTGTGGCCCTCCTCTGGACACTCTCCAGTAGCTTTAGATCCTTTTTATACTGTGGCACCCAAAACTGCACCCAGTACTGGAGGTGAGGCTGCACCAGTGCAGAGCAGAGCGGAACGATCACCTCCCTCAACTGGCTCAAAATGCAGAGCTTGATGCACCCCAGGACACGGTTGGCCTCCTTGGCAGCCAGGGCACACTGTTGGCTCACATTCAGCTTGCTGTTGACCAGAACCCCCAGGTCCCTCTCTGCAGAGCTGCTCTCCAGCACAAATTCATATTGCACTGACACAATTGGTTATAATCCAGGCACTGAAAGAAACCAGTCTCTGTCGGGCTCCTTACCTCTGAACCACACAGCTGAATTGCACACTGACCTCAGAACCTGTGTATTAGTCCGGCAAGGAAAGTGGTGGTGCAGCCCTTGATGCTGCTCCCCATCTTGGCATACTGCAGCTGCAGTCTAGTTCTGGGTGGGGAGGACGAGGAAGAGATAGCAAGAAATAATCTCAGTGATTATGTGAGACGGAGAATACATTCCCTTAAATAACCTCCTCTGTCTGCTGAAGTTATCAGAGCATGCCTTTCTAATGCTGGCTAATGCCAGGTTAAGTTCAGTAGTTCACAGCTGCATATTTTGTTCGAGATTTGTCCTTAACTGAACAGCAAGCTTGGGGACTGCAGCTACATGTACTATCTGCTAGGAAAACGCTTCCATCTCAAATGACATTTTTCAAAGAGGCACATACAATCTTGTTAAAAGCAGGAACCCTAATGGCCATTTGCTCCATCATACGCCAGCAGCAGGTATGGCAGAAAGGGAACAGCTGCTTAGTTGCTTCTACGATCTATTTTGTCTAGATGTTTGTATGTTTGGGAGAGTGGTCTGGCCCTTTTGCAGCTCTCAGATGAATCACTCTGCTAATGGACTAGCAAGTGCACGGATAACATTATCAGCGATGCAGACCATGGTTCCTATATTGCCTTAATACGCCTCCAAACCAATCTGGTAAATTACTTCCATTATAGGATTTAGATAGTATCCCATTATAGATCAAGCTTTTGGTTAAATGTCATTTCTTTGAAAGACATATTTGGTGTCAAGGTCTGCTTGGCAGCTTCAGAAGAGACTGAACAGAGTCCCAGACTTCCTTATTTACTCCTCGAAGCGTTCCCTTTCACTAGCAATCAAAGGGTGGGACCGCAAAAGCCAGGAGACATAGTGAGAAGAACTCAACATGAGAATTTCATCAACAGGGGAATGCTAGCTAGAGAGATTTTCACTAAGGTTTGTCCCTGGAGTACTGTAAACATGCAAGTCTCCTGGTCACATATTGAAAATTGTTTCTAGGCTGCATTGGGTAATTCTAAAATTAAATTTACCATTACACTATTATGCTAGAAAAATAATACCATATATAGGCTGCTGTTAAAGAAACTGCCTTTTCAGTACCTTTCCAGGGGTTTTGTCAGTGAAACTACAGAGCCCATCCCAGCTGTTAAAGTACAGACAGTCTACTCTGTATTTATTATTGCATAGTTTCCTTCTTTGCTCTGAAAGCAGATCTAAATAAAATAATTTTCCACTTGCACTTGAAAAAAAAATAAATCCTGCAACAAAATTGAGCCATGCAAATGCTTCTGTTTGCATTACAAAGTGTAAATATTCTTCTTCTTTTTTAAACAAAATGAAGATATTTGTGTCCAGCCTATGCTTTTTTCCAGAGTTTCTAGTAAACATTTCAACATTATAGTTAATAAAAAGAGGTATTTCATTTTATCAAAGTCCTGGTATATTAAAAACAAAGTGATGTGGTATATTAGGGTGACTTGCCAGTATTAACTATCTTTACATGATAATTTATTCCATATTTAGTGCTCAATGTTTGCAGTCTCTAATAGAGTTAAAGCATATGGTGCTGTTTTATTCAAACGATAAACTATGTGATCATTAAAAATATATGGAAATGTAAACATCATGTCATAGTTCAGTGTTTCAGAAAGGAGCTGTTAATCCTTGCAAACAGTTTCATTATTATAAGAAGCCCAATCAATTAGTGATTTTGTTTCCTTATGTATTTACTTGGTATTATGTATCAATTCAGAATAATTAATTTGGTTGTATTTCAAATTTATTTATATTTCTACATTATTATAAAAGAAAGTGTCATTTTTATTTTGGTTTGATAAGAAAAAAAGATTGGCAAAAATCTGCTTAACTACTAAGCTGGGAGCTGAGATCAATCTCCATTTCACTTGAGGATTGAAAGCAAAAAGCTTCTGGCTCTACAGCAGCTTTGTCAGCCTTGGCAATTTGCATTATGTTACCCACGATAGTATGCACAAGGATCCATTGCCACAAATGCAATTTGAGAAAATACTTACAGTTCTTTTTACTCCTTTCTCAGTATTTTCAGGCAGCTGGAGTGCTTTTTTTCCCTTGCTGTAGAGAGATTACTTATTACCTATATTTAACTGAATTTTTTTAAAAAAATCTTGAAAGGTAATAAATAAATTGAGTTCCTAAAAGAAACTTTTCAGGCTTTTTATGTAAAAGAAAAAAGCCAGAGGGATTTTGATAGAACATGGTAAGCAGGCTAGTTTGGAGAATGAGAGTCTCTGTTGAGCAGAGGAGAAGGGAAAGCTGGGGCTGGTGCTCTGGGAGGGCTTTTCACAGCCCCCTGCCTGTTCCTATCAACAGGGCACTACCTGGACCACTTCTAAGCATCAGCTGGTCACTGAGGCTCTGTGCACTTAATGATGGCATTAGCATAACATTACAATTTTTCTTGCATGGGTCTTGCAGGAAGATGTAGACATTTGGGGCTGATTGCTGTACTGGTTAGTATGCAGAGTCGGACATTTTTCACTTTTTAATTTTTCACATTTTTCACTGGCAAATATGTCTCCATCTTTACTGAGGTCAAGATTTCATCCACAGAGCCTGAAGATTCAATACAAGCCAAATACAAGAGTTAACCAATGCCCAGTAGGGCTGTCTCGACACTCCTCAAACACTGCTGTTGATGCAATGCCCTTTAACTATTTCATCAGGCTACCTGATGGTTTAACATTGTGGAGATATCTCCCTCTAAATCTGACTTCCCTTCCCTTCCTGTCTGCTTGATGACTGGGTTCCTGCAACTCAGCCTGACTGCCGGCAGCAAAGGCAAAATGCTCCAAATACCTCTGTTGTTCAGACATCCAGCAATCTCAGAAAATAGACAAGCCTTATCTGTTGCCTTTGGGCAGAAGGACACTGATAACAGTACACTCAGAATTTTGCTCCAAGGCACAAAGAGAACAATGTATTAACTTGCAACTTAGCCAGTGCCTGCAAAGCCAGCTAGCATTTCACCACCACTGTAGAAGCTCTTCCGTTACAGACAAGAGTCAGGTTCCTTAAAACAAAAGCCTGTATCACAAGGGAGATGGTGAAATCTGGATGGCTTTCTAGGAAACCACACAGATTCTTCTTTGGTCCAAATGGAAAACTCAACATTGGAGTGACTGGGTGAAAATTTAAAACTGAACATGAGTTAAAACTAACTTTAAACTGTGTTACCTGTATGAAAAGATGAAAGTCTGTGCTCAGCAAGTCAGACTCGGTGATCTAACTAAATCTGCTACCTTCAACATCTCTGAGACTGGGGTTGTGATGTCCCATTTTGTTGTCACTTGTTTGTCCTCAATGCTATGCAAATTCAGCATGAATATTTCTTTCTTACAGCCATTTAATTCACACCATCCATTACCTCTGCCTGTGTGGCTGATTTACTGCATGCTGTCTGGTAAGTAGCACTGGCAGCTGGGAGCCAGGAGACCTGGTGTCTACAGCTGATGTTACTATCTTTGGTAAGTTGCTTCATCTATTCTATGGCATTCACTTAATCACCATCATCATCTTCAATTGAGCTGTTTGAAGGGACTCTATTATTACAGCTGTTACACCCAATACAACAAGGCTTGAATTATTTTCAAGGAACACAACAATACAAGACTGTGAATTATCAGGTAGCATGTCTAACCTAAAGTATTTGGCAGATACAGACACAGAGTTGAATGTCCCACCATCCAGGCCTTTTTTTTTCCACCCAGTCAGCAGTGTAGATAAGCAAAACATTTGCTGCCTATACTGAAAAAAAATGTGCCTCACCCATTATGCTGCAAAAATGGAAAGGAACAGGTGATTCATTTTGCCCTTTTTTTGATCATAATAATTTATTTTTCATGGGCCTGATCCAAAGTCTGTCAGTGCTGGCTGGGGTCTCTTCATTCTCTTTGTTCCTTTTCCAAGTAGCAAAGTTTTCTCCTAGGGATCTTCTAGCTCACTTACACTCCTCTGTTGAAACTGTTGCAAAACAGTAGCAAAGCTGACAGAGGAAGCCACAAATCCTGTTAATTACACAAATTAACACCAGGTAAATAGCCTAGACCACCTTTTTCCCTGAGAAAAAACAGGATACTGATTTAATGAGGACAAGGAAACTAATTCAGGAAACTTGAGAAATCTCCAATGCAATTCTTTTCATGCAGAATCAAACTTTAACCAGAATTCTATTAAAAGCTTTAAATGGTTAAAGAGACATTTTATGTCCTTCAGCCATTAGCACTAAAAGTCCTAAAAAGAACTACAAGACATCTTGTGAGAATACCTATGTCAAAGTCATCAGATAGTTTTCTGTCTCTTTTTACAGATCAGGTTTTAGAGACATTTTGGATAGTAGCATCCTAACATTGGAAATGGAAATAAAACTCTGGGTATTCACAGATCTCCTGAGAGCACTCATTTATTTCACATGAGCTGCAGAAAATGAAAATACTCCAGGTATTCTAAATCCTCATGCTGATCCATTTCCACCTCTGGTGTAACAAAATGTCCAGATGCACAGAACTTCCCCAAATGATGTCAATATTAAAAAGACCATTTATTATTTACTGAGCTCTAACCATGTCCTTGACACTTAGCAGTTCATGAAGACCTCCCTGCTTAGAGGAGTCTCTTTCAGTAACAGGCAGGAGCTGAGACCTGCTGGAAAGTCATGGGCAGGAGGAGGATAGAAAGACCCTGTCTTCTGATGTTCCTCCACCACCCTTCACCCAGGTTTTGAAACTATTATTAAGTTGTCTCTAAAATCTTTGTCTCGCTGGTGTTCGGTTCCCTCCTCAAAGCTGTGACTGCGGGGAGACGCAGTGCTACCCCTCTTCCCTGGCACCATGAGCCTGTCACCTCCCCTTGGCTTTTAAAAGCAGTCCTGAAGCAAACACACTTCACAGTCTCTAATTTGCCTGTCGGTCCTCAAAGTACTGTATGTTTTTAGAGGACTTAAGTGTTGCCAAAGGTAGGTATATATCACTGAAAAAGGAACCTCATTTCACAGCTATTTTCCTGCATCCTTAATGCTAAATTTTAAGGTGATTTTTACCCTGTTGTAATTCTGTAGCAAGCATAACTTAATTATTTGGCCAATTATAATATCAGGGAATATAACAACCATTACGTGAATGGGTGTTGAATCAGCACATTTTCCACTCCACAGTAAGCAACAGTAAAGAGAGAGGAAAATGTATTAACTGAGCAAAATCTAATAAACATAATGCTACCTACAGATATGTGCTATTTAATTCCATGAAAGGATTTTACGCTTCTGTTCACATGGCAATATCAGACATCATCTCACTGAAGGAAGCTGTGACTCCAATGTGCAAGTCCAACATCAGGAAAATATCATTTTTATTTTAAATATCTGCATGCAAACAGAATGTTGTTTTTCTTGGTAATTCTCAAATGTGGAGGGAAATAATACCCAAGCGTTAACACATTTTAGGCTAGATCCAAGTGGAGAATGGTGCCATTGACTTCAATCTCAGCTTTCTAGATAAGTTTGTGAGTTTCTCTAGGACACAGCACATCTTCTTTCTGTTTGTCTGTATGGATCTTCCTCACAACTGGGACTAGAGCTGGGATGGGGTGTTACTGGCTACTGCCATACAGAGAGTAAGGATCTCTCTTCATGAGTTCAGTTAAAACATATCTGTCACACTGATTCTTCTGGTGTGGACAAGTCCAAGGTTTGAGAAATTCTCCCTAAAATTCAGATATTTCAGTCCAGAGAAGCATGAATTATGAATTGGTAAGAAGCTGTGCTAGAAAACTAGAAGGGGTTTAAAAAAAACCCCAAACAAACCCCCCCCCCCCCCAAAACCCAAGACCCCAAAAACCAGGTTTAATTTTCCTCCATACACCCCACATGGGGTATCCATCACAGAAAATGGGATATACAAGCCTTTATGAAATAAGCTAATTTAAAACCAAAACAAAATTAGAAAGAAATAGATCTTCAGTTCAAGTGGAAAATGTCTGTACTGAATCTGAAATCATACAGTGCTCCATAAATGTTAAATGTCCCTTCTTTATTATCAGTTGTTACAACTACATGTGATATTGATTATGTTAATAATTAGGATAACATTTTGAAAAGGAAGTGTTAGATTTTCTAACAGTGATTAGTGCATTGATTGTGATTGGCTATACAATTACAGAGTTATTAAGGTTGTATTTAATTGTTTAACATGGCATTTTATAAGTCAACAACTATTTAGGACATCAGTGGGTCCAAGTTTGAATGTTCACACTTTTAAAGTACACAACAATTTCTAAATATAAAATGCTCTATTAATGTTTGTTTATTTAATGTTCAGATCCTCAAGTAGGAGTCTGCATGCCTAGTATTGCAACTGAAGTCCACAGCACGCATCCAAGTCTAAACCTTTCTAAAAACAATAACCAGATCTATGGTGACCTCCTTCAACACCCAAATACATATTTAAGCTAGATTTATTATTATTCTTTCAACACAAGAAAGGATACCTTAAGATTCATATATTATGTAGCCCTTATTCAGAGCCTACTAAAGTAAATGGCAAGGGTCCTTTTACTCAGAGACTTAATGCAAATCCTAAATTGGTCTCTTTGAAAAGTTAAAGTTTACATAATTTTAGGTTGGCTTCTCATTTTAACTTCAGAGATTCAAAAAAGAGATGACTAGAGTGTTAACTGGAGATTTTTACTGCAGATGGGAGTATCCACCTGTACAAGGTAACATTAGTTATGTTAGGCTATAAATTCTGATTTTTTGTGAACTACACCTGCATTGCACATTTGTTTTTCCCATGAAAAATGGCTGATGCAAGAAAGATTTCCAGATATATCAAAATCAGGCATTTATTTATATTTAGCACTGATAAACCAGTAGAGCCTTGTTTTTAGCGTTTATAAAAGGCGAGAAAAATAAAGATCAGCTATCACCATCTATTTCACATACCTGCAGATAGCTCTGTGGGGGCAGGTAAAACCACATTTTTATCTTTTTTTATGCTTAAACACATCAGGCATCCATAGAAGTATAAGGCAATCTTGATAAAACAGCCATATCTAACTATATTTTCAAAAGAATAAGTGCATGGTACTGTAATACATGGTGTCTCCTTGTTATAAAATAGAAAAATAACTTTGTTAAATGTGTCTCACATTTTTTTTTTTTTCCAGACTGTACTATTACGCTGCTCTTGCTGCTCCTTCTTCTTGGCCACATTTAACATAGTGACAACTTCTTTCATATCCCAGGTTCACACTACAAAGTTTTAACAATTAGTGTACAAGTCCCAACAGAAAAATTTCAGGAAACAGGCAATTTTGTTTCTCTTTTAAGCCTGATTACATCTCCTTCCTTGAATAGCACAAGATCTCAGAAAACACATGGTCATTGATACAACCTGCACAGATGCTGTACTGTGTCCCAGCAGCCCTCAAGAGTCACGTAGAACATTTCTATCCCTGCTGGTGACAAAGCCAATCAGGATTTTTAGCTCCACAAGTCAAATGGCTCAGACTGCAGACACCTACAGATATTTCCCTGGTCTTTTAGAAATGCCTCTTCTCCCGTGGCCCATTCCTATGCCCTGACAGACAATGGTCTACAGAAGACAAGAACACCACTTCAGCTCTATGCTCTTGGATAAATGCAAGATCACAACAGCCTGTGGAGACAGGAGACCATTTCAGCTCCCCTCCAGGGACAACCAGAGGAGCAAGGACAACAGTCCTGATGTTGCAAGGAGGACAGACACAAGCAGCTATGAGGGAGGGAATGGTGGCCAGCACTCAGCCAGGACAGTCTACCCTGGCAAAGCAGAACCACAATCAATACAACTTCTGGAGATGAAAAAAAAACTGCCTCAGTTTGGGAGCACTCTCCTCTTGGGTGGTGTCCCTCTCTTCATGCTCAGTAGCATTATGAATCTGTGAATGGGATGGAAGAATCTCTGGGGAATAGGAAAGGGTAGGGGGAGAGGGTAACACTGCTGCAGGGCTCTGGCCTTTTGAAAAACACCAGGTTGAAACCTGCCACCAAATGAGGACAAGGAACGATGCTTAGATAAAGTCCTACACATTTAAAATCTTGTCTCCATACACAGCACATAAACCTGTCCTTTCTTACATCCTCTTTAAAAAATGTCAGTCCTTTAGAGAGTTGAAAAATAAATGAAAGAACATGGAGAGTAGATAGTTTATTTCAAAAATTTGTCCTAGCTATGCGGCAGGAAACCAAGTGAACCATCTGGTAGGGTTTCAACTGTTGTAAAACAGAAATACACCAGGAATACATTTCATAAATTAGTAAAATAGTGGTCCAGGTCCCTGAGCATAACAAAATAAGTGACATCAGGACATAAAAGTGTGTTACCTTAAAAACTTGCTAGTGACTTTAGCCTGACCTCTTGGTGGGTTTTTTTGTATTTGGTTGGTTTGGCTTTTTTTTGAAGTCCCCAGTACTCATGTACTGGAAAACAGAGAAAACAGTTCAAGACCAACTTCCCTACTCCAAACAGACCAAGCTGTTGCAGAGGATGGCAAAGGGAATACTGGTTAAACTTTCAGGAAGAATTACTTTTGTCGGCTATGCATTGTTAGCAAGCCACAAGAGTCCCCTCTCCTTGCACAGCATTTCTTGACCACTCATTGTTTTTAAGCTGGTCTCAGCAGCAATTTCCCGGAGATACTCATCAGTGCTTTGCTGCTCCATTGCATGCTGGTAGAAAACATAACCACGACTACACATAAACAAACCAGCTCCATGGGCAGCTTGTATTTTTTCAGTGGTGCAAGAACAGGAACAAGCAGCTCTCACATCCACAGATTCTCTTCTTTGCTCTGAATGAGTTAAGTTTATTTATTTTTCAGATTTTTTACACGCACTAAAATGTGTGATAAAGTTCAGCATAAGTACATGAGAACCAGTAGATGTTTTGTATCACCTTTTCCCTTCCTTTTGCCTTGATCAACAACATTATAAATATTTGAGCTATTTACACAAGGAAAGTACCAAAAATAAGCAACAATTAAGCACATGTTAAGACACAGTGGTAAAGTGATATTTTCCTCAGCTTCAGCACTCCTCAGTGACTCTGCTAAGTGCTTTGCTATTGAAAACCAACAGATGACTCTTCATTTCCTTCTCCCAGTCATCACATCATCTTTGTTAATGCCAAATAGTCCATGATGTATAGGAAGAAGCAATAGACTGCTTGCCTCAGAGAGATGCAGACAAGTCAGTTTGCTAACAGCATACCCAAATGTTCCCTGGCTTCAGGGTGGAGTAAGACAACCCAATCCCTCTGAGAGGAGCCCTGGGCTCACAACAGGGTAGCTGGCTCCAGGATTCTCTTTGGACAGTGTGCACAAATAGGGACCACACCAAACCTGCCTTTCCACACCTGGGACTGGTTCTCACAAGCCTTGAGCCCTCTCTCGTCACCTCACAGTCACAGAGCAGTCACAACTACTGAGCCAAAGCACAGCCCTCTCAATACAACAGGCATCTTGCAGTGGATAAAAGAAAGGAAGATAAGAAAGAAATTATGCCTCAAGACTGCAGAAGAATCACAGGCTAGTGGCCTGGGCTGGAGAGCTGATGAAAATTCCCACCCCACACCCTCCTGGGTGCTGCTAGGTCTCCCAGGCCCTATCACGCCCACCGCCTGTGAGGTGCTCTCATGCACCATCTGCTTTTTCTTCTTGAAAAATCCCAGCAGCTCTGTCACAGCAGTAACAGTCATCTAAATAGCACCAGACTCAGGTGAGTTGTGTAACCTACCTATAAGCAGACATCAGATATGAGCAGGACCCATGAACACACATAAGTGAGCTATCCACCAGGCAACAAAGTTTTTAAGTAGTGAAGGAAAGAAAATGTGGAAATCCATCCCCACCCACCTATGATTTCCTAAGCTCCTCTATGCTTTTTTGTAAAGCATAAAAGAGCACATCCTGCAGGAGATAATGCCAGAGGGCAGTTCAGGGAATGCTTGTGCTGTACAATCGCAGTGTAGCAACCAGCCAGAAGGCTGCACAAAGTATGAGCTCAAGCAGCAGAATTTGTTCTTTTCTGAGCACATGTCAAAGTCAGCTGTTGCATGATGATAAAATTTGTAGAAGCAAGCTTTCTAGTGTAAACATAGCCTTAGTCACACTAAAGCAACCAGTCCTACAGCCCTTCTCTGCTGGGGGGTAAAGCCATCACTCTGAAGTGGGAAAACATGACAAAAGTCAGACAAAATGTGTGATGATTTACTAATAAAATGATGGAGGAATGAGATAACTCATAAGCACAG
>NW_010314690.1:0-5399 GCF_000700745.2 Antrostomus carolinensis | reverse complement strand
GCTGATGTTTGGGATTATATCTCACAAAAATGTACACAACTCACATAAAGAATTTCCCTCCCAGACCACTTTTTACTAAACAGAGATTTTCAAAAGAATTTTGTGCTGGGCTAAGCTCTGCTTCTATCAAAGTCACTAGCACTCCAGCTTAATTTTGATGGAAGCAAAGCTAGGCCAAAATCCCACCCACAAAGTTTTATTTACAAAATGCACAGTGCTAATGCAAATGTCTCTGCAGCCATATGAAATCATGTGGCATGACCCTGGAAAAGTGAACTCGGGACTTTCTAGCGTTACAGAGCCTCAAATAAGAGGCTGTTCCAACTCAGCACAAATTATCTCTTCATATGAATGGCTTCTCATCAAATTCTGGATACAAATGCTTAGGTAAGGGTATCGATATTACATTGGGGAACCAAAAATAAAGAAATCAGAGAAATCAAACACCAGCAAAAAAAGAACAATAAAGCCTGGACATGCTTCGCATTCTTTTCCAAATTAGAAGCATTGGCTGTTCCCGCAGCAGCCAGCTCAGCAGCCTGGAGTGTAAGTCTCCTTTGTAAAATCTCAGTGAGACAGGACTATCAGAACTAAGCACGAGTGATAAAACATAAAAATGGAATTTGGCAAATAAATAAACAAATGAAAACACAGAGGACTAAACTTAGTTCAGCCCAGCAGACCCTCCTAGCAAGGTGTGTCTTATCTTTATAGTCTTAATAAAAACGCAGAAAGACAACTTATTCCTTTTCAGTGCACTCTGAAATCAGTAAAAATAAACTGCAGTTTGGTTAGAGATAGAGCTATTGTGGGCCATAATTACATACAAAGAAAATGGATATATCCAACGTGAAAACTTTCTACGCTGAACTAAAATGCAATAGCGAAGATAATTACTCTGATGCTTAAACCTTTTCCACAAAGACAAAAATCTTGCCAAGCTGGAAGTTGATTCTGCACTTTTTAATATCTTTTAAGATAACTCATTTCCTCCTGCTATTGCTCACCAACCAGTAAGTCTCAGATTTTTATAAAAAAAAATTACTGAAGGGATATGCTAACTTAAAATAAAAGAGAAGGGGTTATTTTTACTTGTTCTTTCTTTTTTCCTTTCCATTCTTATTTCTTCTCTCTCCTCTTCACTACTGCTACTATAAGCAACACTTAAGATGGGTCTAATTGGACAGTAGTAAAGAGAGAGGGAAATCAGAATATCATATTTGTGGCTTTTCTCCCCCCTCTACTTATGTTTATTATTGACAAGATCTTGTCCAATTAATTACTAGTGGTTTTTTGTCATGGGATTTTTAATGTGATTGAAATGGAATAAAATAATAACAACACTGGTAGTCTTTTTCATTGCTTCCTATACTGAAATCGTTTAGTTACTTCCTCTGTTGTATATAGGAAGTTCTGGTGTTGCAGCAAGGAAAATAATTTTTTCTTTAATCTAATGATCAAAAGGGGCTGATGTTGAATTGTGCATGTGGGACCAGTCAAGGTCAGGGAACCAAGGCATCTTTAGAGAGGCATCTGGCAGAGAGAACGCTTACTGGTATTTTACTCACGCTAAGTTACATAGTACCCAATTAGAGGCATTTCCCAATACTCATAACTGAGACACTCCAGACCAAGTTCTTGAAAGTCGCTTTCTCTCTGACAAAATGTATCCAGGAACCTTCTGATGATCTGTTGACGTGCCTTATTTCCGACTTGGAAAATTAAAATCTGACTTGGTACGTAATCCTGTAGAGGTTACTGACCTTTCCAAACAGAAACTATTGGAAAGCGAAGACAAAAGAGTTTGTAGCCAGATCTAACTATTTTAGCCAGGTACCCCAGGGAAGCGAGACCCATGTGATGACAAGAAGGGACGTGTATGTGTGTATATGCATGCCTGTGCACTCACGTGCCTATGCGCATCTATGCCTTTTGCTCCTTCCCTTTCCATCTTCCCCATAATTTTTGAGACTTAATATCTAACACATTTCACAGAGGAATAAAGCTCCCAGATACTCATTCCTTACAATGTAATGAAAAAAGGATGTGGGCAATGAAAAAAGATCTTACTAGAGCCTCTGCTGAGGGAAAGGTGGTAGTGTGAGCTCAGCGAGTACTAAATGCCAAGCAATCTACGCAGGATATCATTCTTGAGGCACAAATTTGAAGAAAAACAAACCCCCATTGTTCATGCAGCTATTTTGGGGTTTTTTTTGTTTGGTTGGTTGTTTTTTTTTTTGTTTTTTGTTTTTTTTTTTTTCTCTAACCACTTGGACTCTTGATAGATGGCCTGCCTTTAATTTTTGCTAAACATGTACCTACAGATGCGTAAGTCGACCTCAGCAGCACCAAGTACTCGAGCACTGTGACTAGCAAGACATAGGCTGAACAGTTTACATTAATGTGCTACCCATTCAACAGCTGCCTAAAAAATGTCAGTTTACATGTCACTGATATAGGAACAGTTTGTTCCAGCACTGCAGTGGATTTTGAAACAACAGTCTTGGCATGAGATATAAATGCTAGCAGAATGTGGACTGACTTTTTAAATGTGTTTTTGAAATAGGACCCCAGGCTTTGTTTGGATACAGAGTCTAGTGTACGTACCCCACCACTCCACAGGAACGCCGCTGGACCACATTCCCACAGAGGGATGGTAATAACCACACACCTCTGACGTGCCTGGTTAAGCTGCCCAGATGTATTCACCCTCTTTTCCCCCTGTGCAGGATACGTTAAGCCAAAAGGTGTCTCATATGTTTGGTACTGATTCTCCCCTTTCCTCTGTAGGCTGTGCTCTATAGCTAAACAAGCAGAGGAATTAAGTCAGCAACTAATGACTGTCAACCTGGGAGAAAAGGAGAATTGTAAAGCAATTCACGCTTGAGGACACAGGCATAAATTACTGCAGGTAAGCCACACACAGCATGTCAGTGACTCTGCACAATCTCCCTTCATGCATCTTCTACCCTACCACAGCCCATGGCAAAGGTTCATTTATCCCTTTGTCCCTACAACTTCCTTAAGCACAAACACCTTCAAGGGATGTATGTCCCTGGAACAATGCCACTTAAGCAGCATCCATAGACATGAAAGAAATCTTACCATGTGTATTTCCTTTTCTCCTTAAAGTTAAATCTATTATAGGCTTTCATACAGTACCTACTTTCTTCACACTCATGTAATACAGGCTTTTACTGTCAGGAATTAATGTGTCGGCAAGGACCAAGAGAATAATTTCAGCTCTATATGTTTCTCTGTTTACATCCATTTCTTTAGGGAGAATAAAATATTCTGATTTGAAAGCAACAAGAAAAAGGGTTTTCAGGGAATGAGTGTTTCAAGTATAGTAATTCAACTTTATTACAGAAGTGCCCAGTGACTGTAAGGGCATATGTGCAATACTGACTAACCTGTTTCAAATGTGTCATTAGTGAGCAGGTACAGCATGATCATGGCAAACAAAGGCTTCTGGCTCATTTTATAGGTGGGTAAATAAAGACAAAGAGGACAGAACACAGGTCTTCGAGTTCAGGTTAGCTACGCATACGACAGCAAAATGTGCTTTTCTGAAATGACACGCAGCAGTAAAAAGTGGCTCTTAATTACAGGTGTGTTGCCCCAGACCCAGATTTGTGACTGTTAAATATTATGTCGAAATTAAAAATATGCAGCTTCAGGGGAATTACCTGTTGAATATTTTTTTCTGCTTAGGAAATACCTAAAGAGAAAGAAGCCTCAAAAGTTTTGCTACTTCATCATCTGGAAGCCACAAGAAGCTCAGTGTTTAACACCAATTTTATAGTTTCAAACCACTGGTTTACATTTGTCATGTAAAGCAAATTATTCAATTTTATATTTCTGCAGGGGAGCTAAGAATCAGTTCCAGCTGATTTAAGCAGCTAATATGCAGTTACGTTGAGAGTTGGTCAAACTTTTTCCAGTTTTTCTTTGCTTTTTATAGTAAAAAGGTAAGAAGTTTTTTTAGAAGCCTGGAAAGGGTATTTTTTTCACAGAGAATCTGTTTTCATTGAACATTAGTCTCTGTCCTGTCAGAAACCTCCATTTATTTGTAAGTAATGCAAACAGTTCTTAATCTCAGGGACTATATACCAAGGCAACCCCTAGCATGATGGAGTCCTGATGTCAGCTGGATGGTACTTTAATAGAAACCTTAAAAAAACAGCACAGTGAAATCTCAGCCCGAGAGGGACAGACGTTCTAAGGCTCTACTGCCTTTTTCTTGTTATTCCATTAATTTCATTCAGACTATGTAACTGACTTCAGTCTTAAATGGTGAAGGCCTTTTGGAGGATTTTCACTAAGCTTTCCCCAGGGGCTGGATTAACAGGACACTTGGATGCATTTTTTTTTTTCTGTAACACCAAGTATCCTGCCACTTTTAATTCAAACTGACCTACTGCAATAGCATTAGTTCAACTGCAGTTTGTTTGGTGTGAGTGAACATTTTACATGGTCTTTGACAGAAATTTCATTGTAAGTACAATGCAACATTTACCACAACAGAAACAAACAAATCACAATCTCTAAGCACCCGGGCTACTTCATATAGCAGCAGGCATTTTCAGAAGGAGTGTTTCATGAACTGGAAGTGGCACTATAGAAATGGCATTAGCAGAGTGAAGAAAGTTTAATGGAAAATATGGCAGCTCAGGATTAAAGGGCAGGTAAAGGTGAAACTACTTCAATGCAAGCTCCTGCTTTTTGCTCAGCAGATTTTGACTAGGCAAGCCTGAACTGTTTGCCAATACCTGTTGTTCCTTGTCCAGAAAAATACATTAACTTCATTTTCCAATAATTTTTCCCCCACAAACACACAGCTTCTTTCTAGACCCCTGGAGCAGAAAATACAACTCCCCAGTAACCGTCTCTAGACTGCATCTTTCTTCAGCTGCATCCAGGGTTAAACCAACACTCTTTTTCCCACAGAGAAAATTGCAATGATGTCGTAGCACATGGTGACCCCATGGAAGATTTTAAGTGATTAGCAATCAAGATAAAAGGAATATAGACTGACCAGGAGAATAAATTTATCAGTAAATCCCACTAAACGGAAAGTCTTAAAGCAGCCATTTTCCCCCTATATTCTACATTTTGTGTAGTCATTCACAAATCCCCACATGCACTCCTCTCCTGGCTAGTTCCCCTTTGCTGAGCGTCAATGCTTGTCTTCCTGTGGCATTACAGAAACGGGCTTTCCTACATCCAGCTCTAGTCCTCTAGGTGTGTCTCTCAAGCTTCCTTCCAAAAAAACCCCTCTTTTCATAATGTGAGGTTAGATAGGAGTGCTGGATGTACTTCGTCCTCTATAGACTATTCTGATCCTTTTTGCTTATCAGAGGAGAGGGGAAAAAGGGAAGGAAAAAGGGAAGGAAAAA
>NW_010314689.1:366-1849 GCF_000700745.2 Antrostomus carolinensis | reverse complement strand
CCCACATTGGGGTTGCTGAGTGCTGCCCCATGCCACAGGGGCCGCTTCGGGGTGATCCGGCTGTGCAAGGAGAATGCCACGGGGAAGCACTTCATGGCCAAGATCGTGCCCTACGAGGCGGAGAAGAAGCAGAGTGTGCTGCAGGAGTATGAGATCCTCAAGGCGCTGCACCACGAGCGCATCATGGCCCTGCACGAGGCGTACATCACCCCCCGCTACCTGGTGCTCATCTGCGAGAACTGCGCTGGCAAGGAGATCCTCTACAGCATCGTGGACAGGTATGGGTGGGCATGGGGCCACGGGGGACAGCTGCCAGCACAGGGCCACCCACTGATGCCACTTGCCCCCAGGTTTCGCTACTCGGAGGACGATGTGGTGAGCTACGTGTTGCAGCTCCTGCAGGGCCTCGAGTACCTTCACAGCCGCCGCATCGTGCCCCTTGACATCAAGCCAGACAATGTCGTCATCTCAGGCATGAACGCCCTCAAGATCATTGATTTTGGCAGCGCCCAGACCTACAACCCCCTCGTGCTGCGGCAGCTGGGGCGGCGCGTCGGCACCCTGGAGTACATGTGTGAGTGAGGCACTGGGGTTGCAGTGGCATGGGAATGGGGACAGGGACAGATCTGGGCCACGCTTGCACCCGAGGTGTAGATGTGTCCCTGTGCGCTGGGGAGCTTGGGAATGAGGAGGAGTTGAGGTGTCCTGGGAGAAGCTGGGGGGGTCTTTGGGGTGCTGGAGGCATCTGCTGAGGGATCCGTAGGTTTGCTGGCCTAAGTGGGAGAGTTTGGGTGCTGTGGGGCAGCTGGGGTATCCTTGGAGGTGCTGGGCTCTGTCAGGGTATTGGGGTGTGAGGGAAGGGTGCTGGAGGGTGCAATGGTGGGGTGCTGTGGATGCTACGGGTGCTTGGAATACTGCGGGTTCTGGAGGTGCTGGGAGTGCTTCGGGTGCTGGTGACACTGTGGGTTCTGGAGCCGAGCTCCCCAATGCATATGACAGACCTTCTCCCCTGCCTGCAGCACCGGAGGTGGTGAAGGGGGACCCGGTGGGCTCCGCAGCTCTGGGGCGTTGGCATCCTCACCTACATCATGTAAGAGAAGGGGCTGGGGGGAGCGAGCAAGCACCCTGAGGTGTAGTTATCGCCGCCCAGGACTCAGTGCCATGGGGGACACCAAGCTGGTGGTGGGCTGAGGGATGCTGTAGCCCTGCAGACCCTTCCCAGCTGGACATGGGGATCGAGACACCCTGGGCAGCTGTGGCTGTCCCAAATGAGGGATGGATGGGTAAGGGGTGCTGGGTGCCCTCCCACTGCCACCCCTCAGCCCATGCTACCCCTTCCACCCTTGCAGGCTCAGCGGGCGGTCGCCGTTCTTTGAGCTGGACCCCATCGAGACAGAGAACCGCATCCTGGCAGGGCGCTTTGATGCCTTCAAGCTGTACCCCAACGTCTCGCAGAGTGCTGCCCTCTTCATCCGCAAAGTCC
>NW_010314689.1:0-293 GCF_000700745.2 Antrostomus carolinensis | reverse complement strand
CCCCAGCCAGTGAAGACCTGTAGCCCCAGACTGTGCCTGTGACTGGGACAAGCAGGCAGCTCCCTGCCCCACAGGGACCCTCCAGACACCATCAGTGGCGCCCCGGGGTTCATCCCTGCTCTTGGAGAGGGCTGGGACCTCCTGGGTCTTGCAGGGCAGGTGGTGCAGTGGTAGTGGGGACTCTGAGGACCCTGACACGGAGCTGTCCCTGCCCCAGGAGCCGCCCGACGGTGAAGGACTGCTTTGCCAACGCCTGGCTCCAGGATGCCTACCTGATGAAGCTGCGCCGCCAG
>NW_010314688.1:0-946 GCF_000700745.2 Antrostomus carolinensis | reverse complement strand
GTGGAAGGTGTCCCTGCTGCTGGCAGGGGGGTTGGGACTGGATGAGCTTTAAGGTCCCTTCCAACCCAAACCATTCTATGATTCTATGATTCATTCCTATTTCTTTTGCAGAAGACAAAGCTACAAATGTAGCCCAACAAATGAAACATCCAGTTTTTAACCCAGAGGTCAGTTTTTCAGGATGGAGACTTTCAGCATGTGGAGGACTTCACATACCATCCCAAAAGCTGGACATGTCCAAGGCAAGGGGGTTTTCTGAACTCGCTTTTTTTGGATGTTTTTTCCCTCAGGCAGCACTGAAATGTTCTTTACAACCTCCATCACCCTTTGCTTCTCTTACCAAGGTGAAGTCTCATTTGAAAAGCAAGAGAGTCCAAAAAACAAGTGCAAGAAGCCCAAAAAGCAAGCAGGGGGAAAAAAAAAAACCTCCTTGCTGCAGCTGCACGAAATAAATGTATTTTTAACTAATTTTCCTTGAGATATGTGATGTAAGGAGGGAGGGGGGAAAAAACCCCCCGAAAAACACAACAAAAACCCCCAAAACCCACCCCTGATTCAAAAAAGACGACTGCAGTGGCATCTCCCTGCAGTAACTGCAGACACAGCAGGACCAGCTCTCTCCTCATGAAACAAACTCCAGTCCTTTGATACCACTGGACCAACCTGCCCGGCTGCGGTGCCACTTCGAGAGGGACAGGTCCCCGGGGACCAGAGCCCAGCAGAGCTTCAGGGAGATGCTGATGGAGAGCAAGAGCCGACCTTCCTGTGCGGGTTCTCCAGGTGCAGATGGAGGGGCTTGAAGGCCAACGGGAGGTTCTCCCCTCACCTGCAGCTGGACACCATCCCCTTCATTTCCTGGCCTAAAACGCTCTGAGCTGCTGCTGCTGCTGTGAATAATTAAAATGCTGCCACGTTTCATCCCAGAGACGGCTGATCCCAGAGACAG
>NW_010314687.1:1958-9190 GCF_000700745.2 Antrostomus carolinensis | reverse complement strand
TCCACCACCCCCCAGTTCTATCCCTGGGCTAAGGTGACCTTTGCAATGGCAGCAGCTTCCCCCAAAGTCCCCGGCAAGGCTCCCCCCGCCACCAAACCCAGCTCAAAGGTGTGGAAATCAGAGGAGTGCTGTGAAACCCTGCCTGCTCCCAGCCAGCGAATACACCCAGCCAGCTCCCCACTCGCTGTCACTCATCCCCCTTCAGTTATAAATATTGTTCTGCCTCTCTCTCAGCTATAAAGAGATTTAGTTGGATTTGCTGCTTCCTTGGGGTTTTTTGGGGTTTTTTTTTAAATTTTTTTAAATACCTGATGAGTATGGAGACCCCAACGTCCTCGCAGTTTGCATATACTCTGCTCCATATCTCTTGAATAACCTTTTTTTCTGCGTCTGAAATCTCTTCACTTCTTTCCCATCTCTCAATCTCCATTTCTCCCTGGACTTTCTCCATGGAAAACAGCCAGCAGGATCCTCCGGGAAGCCAGGAGGAGATAAAGAGAGATGTGTGTGAGCGGGTATATCCTGTGAGAAGAGACAAGGTGTTTGCTCAGCGGCCGTGCGGGTGCTGGCGGCTCTGCCGACGTGTGGATGTGGATGATGTGTGGTGTGCGAGAGCAGCTGCCTACCGACGTGTTTCTATATGGAATTTAAAAAAAAATAAAAAATAAAAAATATCCCGGAGGTATGATGCATGCGATTAGATGTCAGATCTCCTAGTGCTGTCCATGGATGTGGTGAGCTTCAGCTCGGCTCGGATGTGTGCGGCTGACTGATGGGGAACTGCCTAAAAGTAAAATATTCAAAGGCATTGCAAGACCAGCCTCTTCACCAACGTGTGAACGTGAGCTCACTTTCTCCCTCTCTCCTCCTCTCTCCCACTCCTCCCTCCTTCCCTTTTTTTTTTTCTCCCTGAAAGGGAGGGATGAGGGAGGTGTTCTGGGCAACATCAGGACGGTGCTGGGGGAGGAAGTAGGGCTGGAAGTTTTTTGTTGTTTTTTTATTTTTTTTCCAGCCCTTATAAACAGTTCAGAGGATATTCAGAATCCAAAGTGCAGAGTTAAAGTTATCCCGACTGCTGGCTGCGCTGAGCTCTGCCTCGGCTCTCCCTCTTGCACTCCCCTATTTTGCAGGAGGTTGTGTTTTGAAGGACGGACCCTCGCTCGCCTCTGATATCTGGGCTGCACTGAGAGCCGGGGCGAGAGGGGAGTGTGAGGAACCCCATCCATGGGCATCTCTCTGCCACCCAAAGAAAATCATGGTCTATCCCACGGGCAATTTTTTAATGACAAGAATTTACTCTCCCTTCTCGGGGCAGGACCCAAGTGTAAAGGGATCCAGAGTTAAGGCACTCGGGAAATGAATATATTGTTGTTCTGCGATTGCATCGCTCCTGGTGGCATCTTGGCAGGGACGAGGAGCACGAGAGCACCTCCACGCCAGGCTTCCCGCTGCCTTTATGTGTGTGCTTTTGGGCTGGTTTGGTTTTTTTTACCCAAATGCCATTTCCAGCTCCCAGAAAATCCGGCATATTAAACCCACAGCACAGTCCATTTGCACAGAGAGGAGGAAAATACTACAGAGACTTGTAATAACCGACAATCCCCCAGAGGGGGATCAGAGACAAGAGAAGCAGCCTGGTGTGCACAGCCGCCTCCCTCACCCGCTGCTCTCCCTCGCAGGGTGGACAGACAGACAGACAGACAGACACAAATGGACAGACAGGCTGAGGGTGCAGCTCGGACACCCAGGCAGGCAGGAGCTGGGGTGGTTGAGCCCCTTTTGGGGCTGGAGTTTTGTTATTGTAGATCTGTGGAGGCAAAAAGCTGTTATTTCTCCAAACCAGCCTCGGTTAACAGCAGCCAGACTGGTGGTGTCAGCAAATTTGCTCTTGCAGATCTAATGAGAGCTGGTGGAGAAGATGCTCCCCATGGGTCCTCCACTGTGGGTCCCCCACTGAGTTTGTGCTGGGACAGAGTGGGAGCCCCACACATCCATGAACCCCTCAGCTCAGGGGACACAAAGCTCGGCTCAGCTGGGAGCTGCCAAACCCATCAGCCTGCAAACACAGCAGTATGGCCAACCTACCAGGCTGGAGGTCAAGCATCATTCAGGTCACCAATAACACCACCACCAACTTCCAAATCTTCAGATTTTCAGCAGCCAGCTTAAAGTTTGGATTTGCCTCCGGTCCAGTAGCCACTGGGATTAGCATCCATGAGTCTGAGCTACTACAATGTCCCCAGGTGGCCACCACGCAGGAGAGAAACCTCTCTGGACCCAGGATGGCAAGGACAAGCTTATCACCCTCCGTTAAAGATAGAGGGGAAGAGGTGCTGTGCTTAGACCCAGCTTAAAGCCAGAGCAAAACTGCAATGCAGTGCTAGTGATTTCAAAAAGGGAGAAACTCAAATGCTGACAGGTATGAACGCTCAGGTGATGACCAAGGTGGAACATTGGTTATTACTTGTTGTGTGTTTAAAGAAAAGGACTCTTGGAAGCTTTCATGCCTTGCTTAGTCAATATTGGGCTCCAAGCCTGGTACCTGTTACATGGTGAGCCTGGCTGCAGCCGGCGCTTTGCCTCACTCCCCAGCACCAGGATCGAAGGATTTTGGCTCAAAAGTCTCCATTTAGAAATATTAGAATATTAGAAAAGTTAAGTGGAAAATCCCCCCAGCCTTCATAAGGTTTCTGCCTCCCTCTTTGGGGACATCACACCTGGCCCTGGCAGGAGCCCAGCCCTGTTCCCAGGCACCATCCTGCTCCACAAACAAAAGGTGAGTAAAGCAGCAGTGATGCTCCACTGCCTCAAAATCCCAAACACACCCCAACACCCCTGAACTTCTGTGTCTTGTCCCAAACATGGCACATAAATCAGGGGCAGGAGCACTGACACATGCTGTCACACGCCAGCTGCCTATTTCCATGGTTTCCCATGGTTTCCCCACGACTATTGCTCTTGAGGGCTCAGGGTTAGGAGGTGTCTTGTTCCAGAAGAAGAAAGATGCTGCATTGACACCATTGCTGCAGAAACCCAGCTGGAGTTTGCACAGGCAGCATCGCCCTGCGACACCCTGATGGCCTGTATGGCCCCGTTGTCACTTGGGTGACCCCCTGGTCCCTTTGGTACAAGGTGCTGTGTGGAGGGAGGTGACAGCCTGAGGGCAGGGGTGGCATTTGCTCGCCCTGCCCAGCCCAAGCTGCCTGTGGCTGCTGCCCGCTGTCCCAGAGGGGAGCTCAGCACATTGCCTGTCACCCTGGCAGGGTGGCTCAGGGTCATGGGGCTTGGGGATGGGGACAGAGGACACGGCCCCCACAGCCAGCGGGAAGGCTGAGATGAGATCAGCCTGGGTAATCTGTACAGAAGAAATCACTCCATGTCTCTCAGATCCCAATTAATTTCAACCCCCTGATCCCTCTCCCCTCTCCAGTTGGGCATCACAGCTCTCCTGCTTTCCACCTCCTTCCCATGGACCTGTCCCCATGATGGATGGCATTGTGGTGCCAGCCCTGCCAGCGGGACCCTGTCCCTGCCAAGCCCCAGCCTGCTCCTCCCGCAGCTTCCACACAGCAGGGAGATCCAGTGCCTGTGCAAGCTGTCCCAGTGCTCAGCCACAGGGAGTGGGGATGGCTCTCCAGGCCTTCCAAGCCTCTGCTCACCGTGTGCTGGCTTCCTGTGGGGTTTGTACCCTCCTGTTGATGGCTTCTCCTGCTCCCCCCGTGCCCTCCCACATTGCCTCCCCTCCTCCCCCTGCGCTGGGTGCAATGAGAAATGTACTTGGCTCCCGATCCTCGAGTGGGAGGTAAAGGCAAAAAAACCTGAGACTTCAGCTCCACGGTGTGTGGGATGTAGATGATGGCAGATCTCCACCCCTGACTCCTCCACTGTCTCTGGGGTGAAGGCGGAAACCCCAAATCCAGACCCTTGGGGCTGAGCCCACCTTCTCTTGTGCATGAGGACAGCCTCGTTATTCAGTTCCTGGAGAAAAGCAGGAGACTTCTTGTGTCCCCTGCAAAGTCAGCTCCCTGGGACCTTCTGACAAACACCATTATGGGGAAGTAACCCCACGAGCTCCCTCAGGGAGTACTTTGGGAAGGAGCTGCGGGAGCTGCCCCAAGCCCCAAGCCCTCGGTGCTGATGTGATGCCAGGAGTCCAGCAAGGACCCCTTCTCCAGACCCTCAAGACACCAACCTGGCCACAACAGGAGCAATCCTGGGATTTTAAGTGAAATGCAGTGTGGTAAAGCTGAAGGCATCCAGAAGAGCAGCCCTGACTCTGCCCTTTTTTCCATCTGAGCTGGACAGGGTGGAAGGTGGAAGATCCTGATATGGCTCTTGATCATTTTTGCTCGCATCGACGTGGCCAAGGGTTGTTGTGGGGCACACACGTGTGCATGCCAGGTTGGGTGTTCCTCCTTCATCCTCCCCGGCAGCTGTCTCGCTGCTCCAGGCTCCTGTGCTATCTCACCCGGAGATGTTGGACGTGTCACTGCTGCAATGCAGCCCCATGTTGCCAGCACGGCTCACCCAGCGTTGCCCCCAGTGTGCAATGCCTCTCTCTCTCTCTCCCCTCCTTCCTAATCCAGTCCAGCTGCCAACTGCAAAGTCCTGGCCTGAAAAGGAATATCAAGACTTTAGGAAACAGCTTTGCAATGCCTGCTACCCAGGGGGGGTGGGGGGGGATTGGGGGGGAGGATTTAGCCTAAAGCCTGTATAAATGCTCTGTGCTTATTGCAGGTTTCCTTCCCCCAGCTTCTCTGATCCCAGGAGACCCATGCGCAATCCCGATGCCCCAGCTCTGCGCCAGCAGCGTCTGTGCCCTGAGCCATCGGCTGTGCTGCTGCAGGAACAGGCTGGAGGAAAACATGCTGGGGGGCTAAAAAGGGCTAAAAGACCCCCCAGACCCAGCTGGGGTTACATGGCCGCCCGTATCTCCATCATGGGGGGGGTGAGCCCGCCTGATGTTGTGGGACCTCAGTTTAATGGCACAGCTGGCATGCTCGGTCACTAATTTACTCATAAAGACCAGTAGTATCAAGTCACTGGGATTCCCCCCAGCTTCATGTCCTCCACATGACTGGGAAGAGCTGGGCCAGGGAGGTGACAGCGTGGGGAGCTGGTGTCCTCCCCCAGCCCTGGGCAGCCATAGGGAAGTGAAACCCAAGCTGCTTGTGCAGGGCAAAACCGGGGACAGACATTCCTCCTCTGACTGAAACCAGACCTCAGGCGGCACTGAACCAGCCCACATGCTCTGTCTTACATGGAAACAGAGTTCCTCTGCTCTGGGGTCGAGGTCCAGCAGATTTGGACTCTCCTTCGTGCAGAGACCAAGGTCTGCAGTGCCACCAAAGCAAGCCCCGCACTGGGATACTGTCCCAAGCCCCCAGTGCCCACCCTGCTCTTGCTCAGCTCCCAGAGGGGACCCCAAGCCCTGGGGCCACTCTGACCTCCAGCCAGCCACCCCCATGCATGGGAGCAGGATGATGTGAGATGCTGGGGATGTTGGCTTGGGGACCGGCATGGCATGATGCCTGGGATAGAAGGATGCGATGAAGACACCCAGGCAAGACCCTCGGCAGCAGCAGGCGGAGATGAGGTGGGTGGGTGAGACAGGGACAGTGCAGCCTCCCCGTGACTTTCTCAAACCTTGTGTCATCTTTCCACATCCCTCCCCAAAAAATCCCTGTCAACCCCCACAATCTGAAAAAAAATTCCAAGGATTAGGAAATCCAGGGGAACAAAAGGACGTGGAGAGGGGCCCTGGGAGCAGGGCTGGGTGCTGCCAGGTGCTCGAAGGCAGGGCAGGGTAGGGCAGGGAGAGGAGGTGGCAGCTCTGGACAGCGCTTCCCACACAGATCAACCTGGTTGTGGCCTGGGAACTCTTACAAAAACTCCAATCCCACCCTAGAATTTGAGGAAATTGAAACTTTGTGATGCAACTGGGAGAGATGAAGCAAGAGACACTCACTCAGGAAGCAGATGACAGCTCCAGTCCCGTGGGGTTGTACAGGCAAGGCATCAGCCGGCTGCTAAACTTCCTCGGACCCTGAACAGCCTCCGGTGTCACCACCTTCCCCCTCATCCCCCTGTGCCAAGCTCTCCCCCCGGCAGGAACCAGCCGTCCCCCGGGAGCACAGCCCCTGTCACAGCCAGACCCTTCAGCGGTGAGTGAGGATGACAGGGTTATTGGGAAACAAGTCGACACTTCCAAACAGATTCTCTTTGCTGCTCTTTTCCTTCCTGAAGCTGGTCTGAGCATGGCAGGGGTGGCTCAGGAAAGCCAGCAAGCTAATATATTCATGTCATCTTGCATTTGGTGCCAGGACATGAAGTAAACACCGTCAGGGACCTCGCTCCGGTTCAAAGACAAGCCCTGTTTCTTATTCCGATCACATTATCCATGCTCCCCGTACAGCTCCATTGATTCTTATCTTAAAAAGAAAAGCCTTCAGAACCCATTAAGTCTGCCTCGCTGTTCCAGCCCTTCTCTCAGGGGCCAGGGCAAGAAGCATTAACTAATCTGCTCACATTACCTTGCCTTTGAACTGAGCATCTCTTGGCATCAGTCAAGGGTTTTTGGAAGTGCTATGCTCCCGCACGGGGCCAATTTCAACCACTGAGGTCACCCAATGTCAAGCAAGCAGAGGGATTGGCACCCTGTGCCAGGCTCCCTTTGGCACCCAGGGGTCATCCAGGGCTTGTGCCCGTGGAGGAGTGGTGGAGCAGCCCAAGTTATGGTCCTCTGTTTGGTTATGGAGGACTGTATGGTCATAAACAAGCCATGAAGGAGCAAGCTAAGCGGCTGCTCTTTCTCAGCGCCTCAGACAGCATCTGGGGCGCGAGAGCAGGGACCTTCCTGGTGTCAGCCCGGTGGGGTCTCAGCAAGGGGAGAAGGGTTTGCAAGCAGCAATGTCCTCCCAGGGATTATGAAAGCTATGCTGCCTATTGCCAGGGAAAAGAAGGTCCTTCCAGCCTCTTGGGCTCCAGCTCAGCCAGCAGCCGCTGTTTATCTGGCTTCAACAACTTCACAGCATATCGAAACGTGCTCCTGGGAGCCCAGCGTGCTCCAGCGTGCCTGGCCGGGACATTGGGCTCGGCCACCCCACACACTCTCTGGCGCCTTGTGTAAGGCAGCTCCACACCCTCTGGCCTGACTTCCACTCGGGAAGAAATTATTCACTCTTGTTTCCATCTGGCTGGAGAAGATGCTTGGGACATTTCTTCCACCGCTC
>NW_010314687.1:1528-1885 GCF_000700745.2 Antrostomus carolinensis | reverse complement strand
ATGCCACTGATGCCAGCAGCCAGGCTGGCTCTGTCCCCTCTGCCCCGGCCAATCCCCAAGTTCAGGGACGAGGATCATTTACTGGACGAGTTTAGAGGGACCAGGTTTTACTGACATTTCAAGTGTTACTTGTGACTGTTGTTTTTAGGGTTTGGAGCACTTTGAGAGGATGTGTCCACCAAGAGGGGATTAACCACAGCTGTTCCAGGCCCCTGCCATGGCTGGATTTGGGGGGCACCCCTGGCCCCAGCTGGTTTTGGATGGAAAGACAGGCTTCGTGGAAAGCTCAGCTTTGCTTTCTCTTTCAGACCCAACCAGTCATTGAACCTAGGTTGCTTGGATTCAGTTCTGGTTTCA
>NW_010314687.1:0-1411 GCF_000700745.2 Antrostomus carolinensis | reverse complement strand
GGCTGCAGCCAGCATCCGTCCCACGTCAGCCCCATCTCAGCTCCAGGGCCAGACCAGAGCCAGGACGTGGCGTAAGAGGGAGAAACCTGCAGGGTTGTGTGTGGGCCCGGGCACAGCCCCAAAAGGAGACATATCTCAACTTTACATTGGATGTGAGGAAGAATTTCTTTGCTGAAAGGGTTCTCAGGCATTGGAAGGGGTTGCCCGGGGCAGTGGTGGAGTCCCCATCCCTGGAGGGACTGAGGAACCGTGTAGACACACTGCTGAGGGCCAAGGGTTAGTTGAGGACTTGTCAGTGTTGGGTTAATGGTTGGACTCCATGATCTTAACGTGCTTTTCCAATTGAGGCAATTCTGGGATTCCATAATTCTGTGACTTTGGTGAGCATCAGCATTAGACCCCCTGAGGGTCTCTCTGACTTGGAGCCTGCTGCCGTGGTGTCGGTGTAGAACAGGCAGCACTGGGGGTATGGGCAGTGGAGAGCGTTCACCTGAGATCCTCATGGCAACACCTCACCTGGGGGCAAAAATCCACAGGGGCTCCGACCCACGGCTGCCTGGGAAGCCAGTGCCTGCAGCTCCCTGCCTGTTCTGTGCCTTCTTCTCCAGGTCAGGAACTTCATGCACCTTTAAACCCTACGTGTGTGCATTCACGGGCACCCATGTGCACACACACAGCTGTCTTCCCCTCGCCCTCTCTCTTACAGAGGTTTCTTTCCTATTTATTCTCTTTAACTTAAATCCACAAAGTCACTCAGCTGCAGAAGACATGTTTTGCATTCCAAAGGGCTGAGCTGGGACAAGGTGTGTGAAGGCACTTTACTGCTTGTGGATGGGGACATCTAAGTAGCTTACAGAGGAGGGAAAGACTTCCCTGGTGAGACCCAAGAAAGGGGCACAGAGGTCTCGGGGGAGACTCCGGGGCCAGAGTCATGTGATGGGGAGAGGTGTGCGTGCTGCTGAGCGATGGGAGAGTGGGGAGGAGGAGGAAATCCCAGCCCAGGCAAGGGGAGGATGCAGACAAGGTCTTGGGATCAGCTGGCTGAGACATGTCCAAGGGGAATTACAGGCAGGCCTGAGCCTGTCAGATTACTGGAGCCAGGAAGGGGGAGCGGGTTGAGGCAGATCTGGCAGGAGGAGGGATATGGGAGCCAGAGAGAAAGGGAGGAGTGGGGGGAAGGTGGGCAAAGAGGGGAGGGAGGCACATGGGGAAGGGGGGAGCAGAGAGGAGTACCCAGCTGTGGTGGTGATGGGGCTGGAGGGGGCAGGAAGACAGACTGGGGGGGCCATGGGGTGGATGGGGTGGGAATGGGCTTGGTCCATCCGAAGTGTGGGGCAGGGGCCAGCCAGGGTGGGAGCACTGCACGTCAAAACCAATTAAGTGTTCAAGAGGTCACATACCAGTCACTCAG
>NW_010314686.1:1370-1630 GCF_000700745.2 Antrostomus carolinensis | reverse complement strand
ATGCTGGAGCCGCCCCCCGAGCGCTTCCCCGGGACCCCCCACCCTGTGCGGGTCTTTGAGCGTTCGGTCTACAGCGACAGGTACCCCGCACCCCCAAAGTGCAGTGGGAAAGAAGAGGGGTGAAGGGATTCAACGGGATAACGAGTGTCCCCACGGACCTGCCTTGTGTCCCCTGGGATGCCCGCGGTGAGCAGAGCCACCGTCCCTGGTGAAGCCGGGATCATTTGGGTTGAGATTTGGGTAATTTGGGGTTTTGTTCT
>NW_010314686.1:974-1295 GCF_000700745.2 Antrostomus carolinensis | reverse complement strand
GGGCTCGGGAGCGATGAGCCTCGCTGGGCGGCTGCACGTCCCCCAGCCCCAAATGGAGGATTTCTGCTTTAATTTAAACACTTGCGGTTCCTGGTCGGTGTAAATAAGGTGAAAAAAAATAAGCATGAAGCTGCCGGGCCGTGGGGATGGCTTGGAGGTGCCGATGTCGGCGGTGGCGCTGCCACATCCCCTCTCTCGGTCCCTTCCCAGGTACGTCTTTGCCAAGAACCTGTTTGAGGTCGGGCACCTGCAGCCGCTGGAATGGGCCATCTACCAGGACTGGCACAGCTTCCTGCTGCGGCAGGGGGGGGGCCCCCCCCC
>NW_010314686.1:284-834 GCF_000700745.2 Antrostomus carolinensis | reverse complement strand
AGTTTTAACCTGACATCGCTGCCCCAGTGGAGCGGGTCCCGTTCCCGTTCCCATGGGAATGTCGGTGGCAGTTTTGTTACGGATTCTGGAGTGGATTTTGGGGGGATAGGGCTGCAGTGTCCCCGGGATGCCCGGCTGCGGTCCCTCCCCTGGCGCTGCTTTGCGGGATTCCCACATCCTGTTAACCTCCCGACTCTCCTGTTAACTTCCCATCTTTCCCATTAACCTCCCATCTCCCCCACATCCCATTAACCTCCTGTCTTCCCCGTTAACTTCCCATCTCTCCCATTAACTTCCTCTCACGCATCCTGTTAAGCTCCCGTCTCTCCCATTAATTTCCTATCTTCCACCTTCCCCATTAACTTCCCATCTCTCCCATTAACTTCCCATCTCTCCCATTAACTTCCCATCTCTCCCACATCCCATTAACTTCCCATCTCTCCCATTAACTTCCCGTCTCTCCCATTAACCTGCCATCTCTCCCACATCCCATTAACTTCCCGTCTCTCCCATTAACTTCCCATCTCTCCCACATCCCATTAACTTCCCG
>NW_010314686.1:0-263 GCF_000700745.2 Antrostomus carolinensis | reverse complement strand
TTCCCATCTCTCCCACATCCCATTGACTTCCCGTCTCTCCCATTAACCTCCCGTCTCTCCCGCGCATCCCGTTAACTTCCCGTCTCTCGGTGAACTCCGCTGCGGCTGCAGAGGTGCCGGGAGCGGCTGCGGCGGCGGGCGAGGAGCGAGGAGTTGGGCATCCAGCTGGGATACCTGCAGCAGCTCCACGCCCAGCACGAGCGCTGGCTGGTGGAGAAAACCACGGAGTGAGTCCAGATCCATCCCCGCTGGCACCCAGACCG
>NW_010314685.1:2435-2708 GCF_000700745.2 Antrostomus carolinensis | reverse complement strand
GGGACTGGGTGCTGTGGGCAGAACCTTGGCAGCCCTTTGGGTCGTGGGCAGGAGGCTCAGAGCCGGTGAATGCAGCTGCCTGGCCATGCTGTGTGCCCGACCTCATCCCTCCAACTGCTTCCCCTCATCACCTGGGGTTTATCACGCGCCCGGGGCTGGTGCTGTGCCACGGCTTGCAGAGCCATGCCCTCACCTGCCCTGTGGCCAAGCCTCTCCAGGGCACATGCACAAAGGGCAGCGGCGTTTGGTCAGTCCCGTGCCATCCCCTGCACC
>NW_010314685.1:1617-2184 GCF_000700745.2 Antrostomus carolinensis | reverse complement strand
CGTACCCGTCAGAGAGCTCTAAAGCAGATGCATCGAACACGGGGAGTTTTCCTGTTGTCCTTTGTGCCGAGGTTAAGTTCCTGCGCGGCTTCCTGCCCCGTTATATATAGCTGTCGGCCCGTCCCGCGCGGCGCTGCCGGCCGGCTGCTCCGCTTTGGAGTTGTTTATCCACAGCCCCAGTGTTTGATGGAGGTCAGGGTGGGGTGGCTGGTGGGCACTGGTTGCCCCCGGGGCAGACAGGTCCTATAGCAGCCCTGTGTGGGGTGAGGCTGTGGGTGCCCCTGGGCTCTGGCTGCCTGTGGGGTTTTCAGAGTGGGGAGCAGGGTTTCTGCCAGGCCATGGTTTTGCCGCTGGCTGGGTGCTCCCCCCACCGGCATGGGATGCCTGAATGAAAGAGCGACTGTTCCTGGAGGTCACCAACAGCGTCATGAGTTTCTACGTCGCCCCAGCTAAAATTAGACACTTATCAGCGTTTGGGAGGGATGTGATTTTACAGGTTCCTGTTTATTAGAGCAGCCTTCACTTCGGGCCGTGCTTCTGGCTCCCTCTCCAGTGGGGTCACTGCCT
>NW_010314685.1:0-1199 GCF_000700745.2 Antrostomus carolinensis | reverse complement strand
GTCTCAGAGCTGCTGTCCCAAGGGAGGGTGGGGACACTGGGACATGGCCTGGGACCGGGGGTGGCAACTGGGGTGACCAGTGGGGTGGAGCAAGGGTTGATGGGATGGGTGGTGGCCATGTCATTGTCTGATGGCACCCTTACCTGTCTGTCCTTCTGCAGGCAGGCGGCCGTGTCGTGACCAGCGCTCTGACCCAGCACTCTGCCGTGGGGGTGAGTGTGCCCCGAGCCCAACTCCACCATGTTCAACTTGATGAAGAAGGACAAAGAGAAGGATGGGGCCCGAAAGGAGAAGAAAGAAAAGAAGGAGAAGAAGGAGCGGATGTCAGCAGCTGAGCTCAAGAGCCTGGAGGAGATGAGCATGCGCCGGGGCTTCTTCAACCTCAACCGTGCCTCCAAGCGGGACTCTAAGACCCGTCTGGAGATCTCCAACCCCATCCCCATCAAGGTGGCCAGTGGCTCTGATCTGCATCTCACGGACATTGACTCCGACAGCAACCGGGGCAGCGTCATCTTGGACTCGGGCCACCTGAGCACGGCCAGCTCCAGTGATGATCTCAAGGTGGACGATGCCAACTTCAAAGGCTCGGTGCTGCAGCGGGCGGCCAAGTTTGGCTCGTTGGCCAAGCAGAACTCCCAGATGATCGTCAAACGCTTCTCCTTCTCCCAGAAGAGCCGGGATGAGAGCACCTCAGAGACATCCACCCCATCTGAGCACTCAGCAGCCCCCTCCCCACAGGTGGAGGTGCGCATGCTGGAGACCCAGCTCACCAAGCAAGGCATCCCCACGGGACACCCCTGCACCCCTCCCACCACCTCCCTGCATGCCAGGGTGCCGGAGCTCGTCAGCAAGAGGTTCCCCGCTGAGCTGCGGCTGCCCGCCTTGGTGCCCCCACAGCCCCCCACCCCACGGCAGCTGGAGCTGCAGAGGCGCAACACCGGCGATTTTGGCTTCTCCTTACGCCGCACCACCATGCTGGACCGGGCGCCCGACGGGCAGGTGTACCGGCGCGTCGTGCACTTTGCAGAACCTGGAGCTGGCACTAAAGACTTGGCATTGGGGTTGGTACCGGGTGACCGGCTGGTGGAGATCAATGGACGAAACGTGGAGAACAAATCTCGGGATGAGATTGTGGAGATGATCCGGCAGTCCGGGGAGACGGTGCAGCTGAAGGTGCAGCCCATCCTGGAGCTCAGCGA
>NW_010314684.1:0-318 GCF_000700745.2 Antrostomus carolinensis | reverse complement strand
TGCCAGGCCAGGTGATGAAGAAGGACGTGCTCGTTGCACAGACTGGTGGGGTGCAGAACGTCAGAGGCCTCCCACAGCCCTTCCCACCAGAGCCGGGCTCAGAGCTGTACCAGGCAGTGCCGGTGGAGCTGAAGAGCCAGAGCCCCCTCCTTGCCCTGGGCAGCAAGAAGTCCCAAGTGATGATGGTGCAGATGGAGGAGGCGGCAGCTGGCCCAGTGACCAAAGTGCTGAAGGAGGAGCCACCAGCCAACGTGTTGGACCTCACGGGCGTGAAGCCAGAGAGCCAGGGGGCCTGCTGTGATGTGGTCTACAAGTTCC
>NW_010314682.1:0-939 GCF_000700745.2 Antrostomus carolinensis | reverse complement strand
TTTTGGGGCCTTTTTTGGGCCCTTTTTGGCCTTTTTTGGTCTTTTTGGCCCTTTCTGGCCTTTTTTTGTCCATTTTTTGGTCAGTTTTTGTCCTTTTTTGTCCCTTTTTCTGTCCTTTTCTTTTGTCCTTTTTTCATCCTTTTTTTTTGTCCTTTTTGTCCATTTTTGATCCTTTTTTTGTTCCTTTTTTTGTCCTTTTTTTGTTCCTTTTTTTGACCTTTTTTGTCCTTTTTTTGTCCATTTTTGGTTCCTTTTTTTGTCCTTTTGTCCTTTTTGTCCATTTTTGATCCTTTTTTTGTTCTTTTTTTGTCCTTTTTTTGTTCCTTTTTTTGACCTTTTTTTGTCCTTTTTTGGTTCCTTTTTTTGTCCTTTTTTGATCAATTTTTGGTCCTTTTTTAATCCTTTTTTTGGTCATTTTTTGTCCATTTTTGGTCCTTTTTTGATCCTTTTTTTCCCCTTTTTAATCCTTTTTTTGTCCTTTTTTTTGGTCCTTTTTTGTCCATTTTTGACCCTTTTTTGTCCTTTTTTCTGTCCTTATTTTTTTCCTTTTTTAATCCTTTTTTTTGTCCTTTTTTGGTCCTTTTTGATAATTTTTTTATTTATCCTTTTTTGATCCTTTTTTGACCTTTTTTCATCCTTTTTTGTCCATTTTTGATCCTTTTTTGTCCTTTTTTGATCAATTTTTGATCCTTTTTTAATCCCTTTTTTGGTCTTTTTTTGTCCTTTTTTGTCCATTTTTTGGTCCTTTTTTAATCCTTTTTTTTTTACATTTTTATCCTTTTTTTGGCCTTTCTTTGCCTTTTTCCAGGTTTTTTTGGTCTTTTTAAAACTTATTTTTCCATTTTTCCTTTTTTTTCCCATTTTTCATTTTCCCTTTTTTTCCTTTTTTCTATTTTTTCTCTTTTTTCTTTTTAATTTTTCCATTTTTTTCCATTTTTT
>NW_010314681.1:0-2420 GCF_000700745.2 Antrostomus carolinensis | reverse complement strand
CCCCCTCAGGACCAAACAACCCCCAGTACCAGGTCCACCGGCAGCAGGGACAGCTGCCCCCACGACACCCACACCAGCTCACGACGCTGATGCAAACCTCCTCCCCCGGCACCCCGGCACTGCAGCGATGCGGCACACCTACCCGGCACCCCGGCAGCTCTCCTCTGCCTAAGGTGGGTGTTAGAAAGAAAGAGATAAATAAATCACAGGGATCTGCCAGCTGGTTTAACCCCTGCTCGGCAGAGAACGGCAGGATTACGCAGCTCACCACGCCGGCTCTGGGATCCTTCCTGTGCCGCGGATCTCCTCGCCACCAGACCTGCCCCAGCTTGCTCGACAGCAGAGTCCCCGCTGGCTCAGATTGGCTTTTTTAGGTTATTTGCTATTAGAAATCGAGTGGAGTTATTCAACAGAAACACAGGGAGTGTCTGCAATCCAGGCCTCAAGCGTCCTCCTTGCCTTCTGACGGCACGAGCTGGTGCCACGAGCACCAGGTCCCAGATGCAGCGGGTACGAGGTGACCATGACACCAACCCCATGGGTCTCCCTACATGGCTTGACCCCCAACAGTCACATTTCAGTGAAAACTCTTCATTTTTGTAGGATTAAGAGGGTGAGTGGATGGAAAACTTGTTCCAGACAGGAATAACCAAACCATTTACAGGAGCTGCAATGGGGGAATGCAGGGAAGAGACAACACGTCCACCAGCTCAGAGCCCAACAACCCAAACTGGAGGTTCTCACCCAGCCCTGGCAGCACTGGTGGGATATCCTGGGAGGGGTGGGGAGCTGGGAAGGGGTCAAAGGCAAAGAAAAGCTTTTATACAGTATAAACACTCATTTCCCCTACACCAAAGAGACACCACAAACAAGATCAAACAACACCCAGCAAGGTATTTCCAAGTGACTACCAGCTTTCTACCATAACCCGGTGTAGAAATCAGGCATTACCTAAAAAACCCTCCGTCCTGAGGGAACCTGGTCACTCAACAACAGCACCTACAGCCAGAGCATGAGGCAGGTGGGTGAGAGGTGGTCCAACCCAGCATTAGTGGAGCTCCAGCTGGACCAGCACAGACAGGCACAGTAATTTCATCTTCTTTTTTGGAACAAAGCAAAACCAATGCAACCGACAGCTCTTTCCACGCCAACCGCTGGCACCCGCCGCACCGTTTCCTCTGCTTCTCCACGCTGAACCCAACTACTCCAAAGGGGCTTTTTATTAATAAAAGTTTGTCAAGTACTTGGACGAGCCCAAGTCACGTTATCCAGCATCTTTCCAAGGCACCCGAAGAGGCTTTTATTCCCTGTTGCCTGTGAAAGCGGAGCGAGGCTTTGCCTTTCTCCCACCTCTGGGAGGTTTGAGTGGCACCCCCTGAATCGAGGAGCCAGGGAATCCATTATTCCCCTTTCTCCACAGGCAGAAAGGAAAAGGAAACAGGCGCCGCGAGCGCCTGGCTCCTCTCGACTCGGCCATCCGCATTTTAAAGAGACTTGGCTGTTAAACTTACAAAACAGAGCGCTAGGAGCCCTGTGGGGCTGAAATCTGGGCTCCAAGACAAAGTCTATCTCTGCAGCAAGGAGGGAAAAAGAAATAAATAAGAATAAGAAGAAGAATGGAAATGCACACAACTCCTGGAGATGAGGCACTGACATCAAAACTGCACACTCACTGCCGGTACCGGCACCGGCACCGCAGCCTGGGGACACCTCAGCTCTGCATCCCTGCCCAGGTATGGCACGGGGAGACGCAGCCTGGTCCCCTGGGAGGTTATGGGAACACCGGGCCAGCCAGAGTGGGGATGGGGGACGGTGGGACCCATGTACCTTATGTCACCACGGGGTAAGGGCACGGGGATGATGGATGTTGTGATGCTCTGAGCAGCAAGGTGGGGTGTGGGAATGCCAGGTACCCCATGCAGGGGACACAGGGACCACAGGACTCCCGGTAGCCCACACAGGGAGTCCAGGCATCCCACAGAGGGGACACCAGGGCCACTCGTCCCTTGAGCACCCCACACACTCAGACCTCGGGCACCCCATGGAGGGGACACCAGGGATGCTCAGACCTTGGGGACCCCATGCAGGTGACACCCAGACCCTGGACACCCCACAAAGGGGACATTTGCCCCTCAGGTACCCCATGCAGGGGACACTTGGACCCTGAGCACCCCACACAAGGGACACTCAGACGCCGGGCACCCCATGGAGGGGACACTTGGGCCTTGGGTCCCTCAGGGAGGGGACACCAGGGACACTCGAAACCCAGATACCCCATATGGCGACACTGACCCCTCAGGTACCCCACGGAGGGGACAGTTGGACCCCGAGCACCCCACACAAGGGACACTCGGACCCCGGGCTCCCCACGGAGGGGACACCGGGGACCCTCGGGCCCCCGAGGCCGGGATGCTCACTCA
>NW_010314680.1:9161-33782 GCF_000700745.2 Antrostomus carolinensis | reverse complement strand
CGTGAGGGGAGATGGAGGTGCGGGAGATGCCGCGGTGAGTTCTTCTGCTGGCTCCTCCCGGGTCACACTGTTAAGAGCGATTATTTTTGGGGGGAGAACGTGCATATGGCGATCACAGATCGCTTCTTTCCTGGCGCTGACTCCTCACAACCTCCCAGGTGTGCTCCTGGTGGGTTTAGGATCCGTGTGAGCCACTTTGCAGGTAGCGGTGACAAGAACAGACCTTTCTTTTTATACTTTTTAAATTTTTTTTTCATTAATACACAACAAATTGGGTTGTGCATTCGCTGAGCTGCTGGTGTGAACCCTCCACATTCGCTGGGCAAAGGGCTGCCTGAAACGTGCAGCGGTTCTCTCCATTTCACACTCTCAACTGGAGTTTCTCTTTATATTATGAAAGCAATTGGAAAAAAAAATAAAAAATTAATTTACCTGGTGGGAATTTTCTGCTAATGAATTTTAGAAACTATTACTTCCTTCTGGAAAGGTCCTGGGGTTATGGGAAGGCTCTTGGCTATGCAAGTGCACGCAGAAGTTGTAATCAAGTATCACAGGGAAAAATACAAATAAGATGGATCCATATATAAAACACTTGTATTAACTTACTGTCATTAAAAGTTGATAGAATACTGCTAGCAAATAGTTCTAATTGTAAAAAATTCTATTTTTCTTTTTTTTTTTTTTTTTTTTTAAATGGATGGAGAGTCAGTGGAGTGAAAGAAGTGGGTGGTATATTTTGGATAGTTTCTGAAGTGGAAGGAAAAGATCCATTCCCTTCAGATAAGTAGGGAAGTAGACTGATAAATTCTGTCACGAGGGAAGTTCGTGTCTGTACATAAAGTGTTTTAGAAGTGGGCTTTTGTAAACAGTGTAGATCTGAGACTGGGGCTAATGTATATTTGCCTTTATATTTGAAAAAGAAGTTGGTGAGTATTCCAGATAAATTGAAAATTGAAGGAGACTGACATCAGAAGGGAATTGCAGTTCTTGAGATATGAAGTGTAAAAATATGACTGAGTGATTTAGCACAGCAAATGCCGTAGCAGTGGTCAAAGCAAACCGTTTCAGAAAGACTGTGGGTAGACAGGCGGAGGGGAAGTAATAGGTAGTGCACAGGAGACCACGATGTCAAAGATAGATCATGAGGTGAAAGGAAGGTGGAAGGCAGAGAGGAGTTGGCTTACCAAGATGTGAGCATCCCACTGAAGTTTTCCTGTCAAGTTGGATGATTTCAGTCTTGGTAACATCAAACTGAAGAAAATTTCTGTAGAGTCAAGTGTTGATGTGTCAGAGGCATGTACTGAGGGCATCTGAGGAGAAGGGGTAACTGTATTTTGAAGTGTTTCTATGAAAATGACTTAATAAAATGACATTTTGCAATACTGTTATTTCAATTATTCCCTCAATTTATTTGCTCTTAATTTACAGTAAAATGATGTTTTTCTATCTGCAAATCTCACCAGTTAACCAGGTATATAAAAGACAGGCTAGTGTATTTCCTTCTCCTACATGGTGAGTAATAGACATCCTGCAGATCACACATCGCTTTTGAGAGGGTTTTACAGTTCTTGCCAATTGGAAATTGATAAATAGCAATATTAGTGATGCAGAAGAAGGAATGTGCTCAACTGCTTTATGGCTCCTGAGGATGCTTTATGTGTCTGTGCAGAGGACTAGGTACACTTACATACAGCTGAGCAGGGTTTTAAGGAGAAATGAGTGTGATCAGCATAAAGGCAGTCACTAAGATTGAGCTTTGAAATAACAAGCCAGCTGAAGAGAGCTGATCACTGAAGGAGTGATGCAGGAAAAGTTTTCTGAATGGGATTTGTGTCCAAAGCACAAGAGGGGAAAGGCTGGGATTAGGCTGGGAGAAGAGAGGTCTAGTACAGAGGAGACAGTGTGGTCCAGAAATTTGTTGGTGGGTCAAGGAATGTAAGTGGCTTGAGGGAGCTGCGATCAGCGAAATGACAAAAAGTAGCTTTGCTCACCTGATACTAAGCCTGTACTAGGTTTGATCAGAAGGTGAGAAAGTGGAATCTAGAGTTTTTCAAGAGACCATATCAGCTAAAGGAGGAGGTTTAAGTATTGGGGGTGTTGTATGACAAGTAAGGTTTGGCATGAAGGAAGGTGAAAGCATGTGAAGCTCTGTGTTAGTGACCAGCGAGGGAAAGGAATGGGACAAGAGCTGGTGGGAACAACCATTTTATCTGATGGACCTGCTGAGTTTGAGCCCAAACACCTTCCCTTTCCCCTGGCAGTGAGTATTCTGGGACACAGCCGCTGTTGAAAGGGAATCCAGGGCTGATTCCTCGTGCCTGCAGGCAGAATCAGATTCCCTGTGTTGATGATCGGTGATTGATTATGCAGTAAATGGGTGCTGCTCTTGTTGCCTTTTTTTTTTTTCAGTTTATTATTCTTAAGTAAGGCATTTAAATCAACTGTGCATTTTTGGTAGTCTGAAAAATGTAAACACTTTATGGAAAGAAACGTAAGCATTAAGATTGGAAATAAAATATACTTGTATCTTTTAAAAGGTTTATCTTTGCCCTTAAATATGCTGACTGGGCTTATTCTTTTTGCTTAGTCTTTGTGGGCCGTTAAAATCAGTTGCTTTTTCCCATCTCGAGGAAATGCATCTTTGACACTTCTCATGACCTGAGTCACGATGCTGTCACAGAGCCAAAAAACATCCTTAACGGTCATGGGTAAAAGAGCAGAGCTGCCGAGGGTGTGTGGTGGGTAGGAGAGGGAGAGAGGTTGCTATGGTTTACTTCAGTTCCTATTCTATGGGTGTTTCAGACAAGCCATTTATTATAATTATCCATGGATATTATTATCAAGTTCTCATATGCAGTGGTTCTCAAGACATTCTTTTTTCACATAACTTGGGATAAATACTGTGTGTTTAGCCTGGAGTGAATTCAGATACTAAAAATTTCTGCTAATTGTTGCAGCTAGAGCTAGGGAAAATAAGGCATAGGTAAAAAGATGGGGGGCAAAAATATATTAACATGTGTTTCATGAGTACTAAATTGTAATAAGCCCTTTGGGTAAGGGGCTGCTATTAAACTGTCACTGTCTTCTCACCCAGCACAGCTGCATACAGAGGTGTCCTTCAGAAATTCCCAGACCAGTCATTTGCAGTTTCTAAGACAAGATGACCAGTTTTTCTGACTGTGTTGTCCCAATACAAAAAAATTAAGTTCGTAAAGATCACTTCATTCTGTATCATTTGGAAGAGAAGTCTGAGATTCACAGATTTTCTAAAGTTTGCAATGCTGAAGCGTCTCAGAGTCACCCTTGAAAGAAGGCTTTGAATTCAAAACTCTGAAGAGTTGAAGGTACAAGGTCTGGTACAAATAGGATGGCAACGTCTGGAGCCCTCCCTGCCTGTGGCTGGTGTTTACTGGAGATGACCTGAGAGCAGAAGGGCCAGTTTGGCTGATTTTGCTGGTAACCACCATCTGGAGCAAACCAACTGAAGTGTTAGTGCTGCTGCCTGCTCTATGGCTGTGCAAAGCCTGGAGCCAACAGCTGGCAATCAACTTTTGTTGTTGTTTTGACTTCAAGGAGAGTTTTGCCCATAAATGGACTTGAGTTTTGCATCAACAATATTTTTAGTTAAATAAGTCCTGAAAGATAATTATTATGCCAGACTTGTATGTGTGATGGTGGAGGGGTTGTTTTCCAAGGAAATGCTTCAGGGCACCTTTACTGTGCAGCTCCTTGAGGAACTTTAGCACAGCAAACTGGTAGACAATTGTGTCAGATTTTCAAGGAGATATTTTTTTACACAAGGCAGTTAAGACTATGGATGTCCTCACAGCTGCTGGTGAGAGGTGCCAGGGGGCCCAGGACACTGTTGCTGTTCTGGCAGAAGTGTCTTCTCCTTTTCAATACCTCTAAACTGTCATTGTAATTTCTTTTCCATGCAGGAAAAGAAGAAATACACACAGAGGTAGGTGAAATGGCCAGCTGTACATCGCTGACTGTAGAAGTAAATAACAAGTTCAAATCCCAGGTAGAGCTTGAAGTTTGGACTGTTCTTTCATAAGCTGTCTCTGGCCAGGTAGAGGTAACGGGGTCATGGCAGTTCCATTCTCTCTTTAACCTTTGCCAAGGACAAGAGGAGAGTTTCAGGTATCAGTGGGAGGCTTTATAACTGAGGGATAAAGGTTTTGAAACTGCAGATGATAGAGGGAAGAGAAACTTCAGGAGGAGGGAAGAAATATTCTGGGGCCATGTTCAGATTTTGAGTGGATGATGCTGATGAGCAGTTGGAAGAGCTGAAGTTCAAGGAGCTCGGGTGAGAGGGCAGAGGAGACTCTCTCATCAGTGGCTGAGACACTTGGACTGGCGCTTGCATGTCTCGGCAGAGTGTTCTGACTTACGAGCTTGCCTGTCACCATCACATGCCTTGCCTGGATGCAAATAGAGAGAAAGTTCTGCTTTCTTAGGATAATAATGAGATTTAGTGCAGCTGTGTTTCAAAAGGTTCAATATCAAGCGGTTTTAAACATCATGAAAACAACTGGCTGCATTATTTTCTCCCCTATATTTCAGTGGAATCAATTTAGTGATAGGTTTTGGACTTGCACCAGTTTAGCTGAGAGAAAAATTTACTCTTAAGTAGCTAGATCACGTGCACATACATGCTGTAGCTAATACAGAATATTCTTCCTAATTGTGTTGGAAATATGGAAAGTTGGGGTGTGAAATGAGGCTAAATTTGGTAGGATCCAATTCAGGGAAATTGCAATGTAACTTTAGTTTAGAAGCAATCATTAAGTAATTAGTTTCCTGACTTTTTCTAGGACATTTCCTGATATTTTACAAAGAAAGGTAAAGCACGTTTGAATAAAACAAAACATAAAAGAAGCAGCCCATTTTGGCAGTAATTAGCGCTCGTGGTGTTGAGTGTGTTTCTCAGGACGCTATCGAGTTTGTCTGTCAGGCTCTTCCAAACGACTTCTGCGAGCCAGCATTGCTTCCGCAGGCTTCTCTATTCAGGTCACAAGGCAGCATTTCTCACCAGGGCGCTGCTGTTTCCTCTTCCGACTGTAGTAGATTACAGATTATACTGGAACATGTCTGAGAAAAGGTCAGAAACGAGGGTGAAAGTCTTGGAACTGAAGCTGGGAAGCTTTCCATTCTCATCCGTGAAACTTTTTGTATTGAATAAAAAGCAAAGCAAAATAAACTGCCACATCCATGACACTTCTACTTTTCCTGCCATTTTCTGTCTGCCAGTTAGAAAGGATTTTATTTCCCTTGCATTATATGATTAGTGAATGTTTAGTTGAGGAATCTTCAGTGTTACACTAACAGAAATGATGGCCAAACACAGATCATTTTTGTGTAACTCAGCCTCCACATGATTGCATAGCCTCGAGTTACTGCGGTTTTATTTACCAAATTAAAGATGTTTATATGGAGTGTTAATGTCAGTGGACTACGAGGTGTGCTTTGAAATGTAGTCTGTTAAATACTGTAAGATATAAAAGCTAATCAATTGGGTTTTGAATTTTAATGACATTGCATTACTAAGCTTTTTGTATTGGAGTAATGGAAGAAAAATGGAAAAAATCAAGCTGGAATCATTTTATCATGAGACTGAGAGGTGCTGGATGCCATTTTAGTTTTTCATGTAATGTGTACAGAGGAACTAAAATCCTTATGATCAATTCTTTCTACCAGAGAAACTGTCTGAGCCAAGTCCTGTTTGTCTTGCTCACTAACAAGGTGGAATTTCTCTATGCAAAAGAGGATCCCACAACATTTGAATGAGAGATGCTGCATACAATTGAAACTGCCAGGGGAAGTTTAATAGGTAAAATGATTTAGTTTCAGTTTGGTGCTAAATTGGTCTTTGCATCCCTTAGGTGTTAGGGTGTAGTTTTGGTTTTAGGCTCAGTTGTGAATTACTGAGTAGTTCACAGTTACTGAATTACTGTGAATTTCCATCTGACAAGCTGAGGCTGTTGCCGGCTTGTGGGGCTGGGATCTGTAGTAGCGATGTAGTAGAGTTGGGTTTGAATCAGACAAGAAATGATCTGTTTGCATTAATGTGACACTCTGCACGCTGAGCTCGTAGATGATCTCCTTGGGGCTGGCGGGAATCTATCTGCCGTGCTGCGTTTTGATGTCTATTTATGTAATTATAGCTGCAAAAATCAGGATGTTTTTCTTCTTCTCTCCTCAAAAATGATCTCTGACAGGAGCGCCCTGGAGTACTCCGTTCAAATACGGACCAATTTGAAATCTGGCCTGAATTCATTAAGGCTCTTAGTTGAGCAGAAGAAGACAAGTTTACTGTATTAATCACTTCCAGTTAATTGAATGCTTTTTATACAGCGTTCCAAGCTCACAAGTTTAACACGTTTTCCCTTCAGTGCAGCTTTCCTTTCCTATCGAAAAATATACTTTGAAAACTTAGAAACGTCTGATTTGATCAAAAGTTTTAAGTCTCATATTCAGGCCTGAAGAGTATTTTAGAGGTTTAAAAAAAATAAATAAAATAATTGTAAATAAAAATTGTACCTCGGCGTGGCTCCGGGGCGAGTGGCTGTGGTGAGGAGGGCGGAGACAAGGCCGGAGCAGCGGGGCCACCAGCCCGGCCGGGCTGTACCTGCGAGCTGCTCCTGATGTCTTTTCCACAGATGTCCAGCTTTGTCAAAAACCAGTAAATCTTGTGAAGTTTATTTTCCTTATAGCATCTGTGTTTTATAATGGTGCTTTTAATTTGTTTTTTCTTTGTCTACTGGGATTTCTTTTGTCCGGCACTGTCAGGCCTCCCTTTTTTCCTTGGTGGAAGTGAGTCCGTTAATGATGGCTGGCTTGGGAATAAACCCCGGCCTATGGCAGCCGCTCCCTCCATCTGACAACAAAGCCCATTGTTGTTTTCTTTCTTCACTTTTATCCTCAACTTAATCCATTTTTCTTTTGAGTATTTGTGGAATAAATGTCTGGAAAAGCGTGGCTCAGAGTTTGGGTGGATGATGTGATGGCGGCTTTGTTGCAGACTTTCACTGAACAGGTACGACGGCAGAACTAACTCATCGTGTTTTCCATGTCTCAGTAGGCAACATTTATCCAGAATAATGCTGCATTTGTAAATAAACTTTTGCTGTCAGACTACCAGAGCCACAACATCCTCAGCTTTTTGCCAGTCCCTTAGTAAAATTAATGAGATTTACCAGCAGCTTCATTTGAGATTTAAGATATATATTTTTTTAAATTGTTTTTCTCCAATGGAAGTCCAAAAGGTTGAATTCGGATTAACTGTAGGAGATTTTTTAACTTGGGTTTAGTTGTGATCAGATATTTGGACCTTGAGTCTGTAATATTTAAGTGAAAATAATGCAAGTGCTTCCTTTCGGGTGCGTCCTGAGCTGCGGCCCAAGCTGGAGAGGGAGTGCAGGCAAGTGGAGGGATGCGTGTGGGGAAAATAAAGTGCAGCCTCAACTGGCTTTAATGTATTCTGTGTACAGCTCTTCAGCTGTCATCTGAAAATCTCTGTCGTGGCAGCCTACGTAAAGACAGATACTTAACCGAAAGGACTTGCCTTGCGCGGGGTCCTGAGTGCCGTTAAGCTCACACGCTGGGCGATTACCAAGGGAAAGTGCCTCATGGCACGGGATGCTCTGCTGGAAATGTTCAGGCTCATTCTTGAGAGGATGCGTTTGCCATGGAATTGTGATGATGACGATTAAGTTTCTCTAAATTAATTGCAATAGGAAAGTATTCCTGGAATAGCAGCTAGGATGTGATTTGCGTGTAGCTGTTGGTGTACAAGCTAGCATTTTAAGTTAAATTGTCAGTGCTAAGTGAAGTTACTCTATTTGAAGCTATAATTCCAGGGTTTTATTCCTTATTAAAACCTTATTAAATTATATATTTCCTTACATGAATGAATATATACTGTCTGCGTGTGGCAAGATAATTTGAGTACAGGATTCTGCTCTAGGAGAAATGTTTGATGTTTCTAGCAGACTTAAACTTTGGCTTGTTTGTTGCTTGTCCTTTGACAGTGAATCAACAACTGCTTGAGCTGTAGAAATAATGTTGATGCTTGACTGCATTCTTTGTGCTCTTTTGGCCTGATAACGGCAGTCCTGTGCACACACAACTCCCATTTACTGCAGGAGGAGTTTCCTACTTTGAAGGGTTGGAGGAATGGAGAGAGACTTCATCACATTTCCGGATGGGTCCAACAGCACACTACAAAATTATGGAGTTTTAAAATGACTTATTAAACGTAATGTGTGACACTATTTTGTTCCAATGAAATTCAAAATGCACAATACAGCTTTTGCTGAATGCTTAGGAAAGGAACAGCCCTAGTCATAGAGTGCATTTACTGGATCCCCAAGGCTATGCAGTTAAGATGACAAGCATGTACCTCTCTGATAGGTCTGAGGCAATGTACAATGAAGACAGAATAGTAAAGAACATTGCCATCATAGAAATAGCTAAAAATAATTCAGTGAAAATGAAAGCAAATATTTTTACTTTTTCTATTAAGCACCATTTTCTTTAACCTTACTCATCCACATCATCTTAGTATTGTTGTAGTCAGATTTTCAAGAAAAACTTTACTGTCAGAAATTGTCTCCTTTTTGTAGCTTTCCAACTTCTTATTTTTTACTTGTATCGCTTTTAATTACATTTATTTGCAGTTAAGCAACTGAACATTGCTGCAGAAAATATAGATTGTCAGGCAATAGTTATTGGGATATATATTAGGTATTTACAGCTTTTCCTTTGTCATAGCTGAGGTTTTTTTATCATGTTTGCTGTGCAATATGAGCTCTGGTTTAGTTACTTTTTTATTGATGTTTGTATACATCAGATTAAGCTATACATTTAAAAATGAAATGCTTGTCCTATGATTTTTTTTTTAAGAAGAATCATCTTAGATTTTGATCCCATTCAGCACTTCTTTTGCATGTTTCAGTTTGCTCTGTATTAGTAATTTTATTTTTTTGTAACTATGTGTTTTCTTATGTGTGAGCCAAACAGTTTGTAGGATGTTGTTGCTACAATTAATAAAAACCTTCCAAGTCCTGACTTAATCCTGCACTTTTCTAAGTATCCTTAACTGCCTTGGCATTCCTTTTTTTTTATTCCTGAACTTGTACGAAAATAAAGCAGCTCATCCTGGCGTAGGAAGGACATCTGTAAATGCCTCATTTCTCTGCATGCTAATATTCTATTGAATCAACTGCAGGTTTTGCATATGGAAAACTACATGATGTTGGGAGCGGAGGGCACTGAGTAATTAAATGTGGCTTCAGAGAGAGGACTGTTACAACAGCCATTTGGTTCAGTAGTTCCTAGTTAATCATTATATTCCTAACAAGTAAAAGAAAACAAATGACAGACATTTGGAGCCCGCTCTGTAGGTACTGTCGCTGTTTGCTGTGTAGCGTGCAGTTGCTCATGGTGAATATAGGAGAGTGAAACACTTTCAGAGAGGCCTTGATTACATGCAACAGTAACTAATTAGACAATAATGCAGAAAACTATTCATACTCCTTTCTACAAGAACCAGGAATGCATTATGAAACTAATCTTAAAAAAAATAATTGCATCTCAGTCTTAATTTAAAACTGAGCTGGTTTTTTTTTTTTTTCCCCCCTTTCCTGTTTCTTTTTATTCCAAGTTGGTGCAGGAAAATTGCTATTAATGAAATCTGCTCTCTGAGACTTCAATAGGCTTGTTATTCATTAAAGCCTTGCTATTTCTCTTAAAACGTATTGACCAATGTTCAGACCAGATACTTAACGCAAAATACACTTTGTAATTTCATCATTTTTGTTACTGTGCTTTTCTAAGATGCAGAGGTCTATGGACTTTGTAGAAAAAACAAATAAAACCCCTAAGCTTACAGTTATATAGTATTAAAAGAAGGGTAAAGGAAGCATTGAGTGTCTTTAGGATGATGAGACATTCATTAAGATTTTTCCGCCTTCCTTTTCCTATTTTCAATCCATCTGAAGCACCATTAAAGCTTTTCAGGCAGCTTCCTGTGAGAAACCCTTTTCTGTGCTGTTTTTCTTCCTTGAAAAAAGGTGGCTGCTCTTCAGTCAGATTGTATGGATTTGGCCCGGGATTTGTATAATATCTCTGTAGAATGCATCGGTTGTTTAGGAACCTAATTCCCAATATGGCTCCCTTTTGATTAAGAACAAAGCCAGCGTTTCACAGCATTATAGGAACACAGAAAAACAAGTTAATGATCTAAACCTTTTAATTCATGGTTGCTTGTCTATTTAAAGTACTTTTGATTCTGTTATAAACAGACTGGCCCCTTTTTTGTTTAACTTTTTTCTTTGGTTTCTTCTTATTTCTTTCTTTACTGTCCATGAAATTTGTAGCTAGTTTCCTTTTCTAACTGAAGAATGAAAGGTTGTGACTACAGAATGATACAGAAAGTAAGAAAGCGTATCTAAACTGGGCGTATATCCAGCACAGACCTCTTTGAAACAAGCTAAATTTTGGGTTGTTGGGATTTTTTTTATGTATTCCCTTTCCTTTTTTTTGAGTGCCTACATTTTGTTTTCTTCTTCTGTTTTTTTTTTTTTTAATGAATATAAAGTTTGTTATTTTTTTGATACTTTCTTGGTTTTTACATGTAGTTTGGCATGGCTTTATTTTATATAGTTACTTGTTATTTTCCTCTGGTCTTAGTTCAGCAGATTACTATTATGTGTGCCTTTATCTGTAGAGACAACAAAAGCGGCCTTTTCAGTACTTTCAATGACCAACACTGTATGTGGTACTTTAGGAAAATAATTCCCTTCCAGATATTTTTTTTTGTTGTTTGTTAATAGAGAATTGGAGTCCAGAGTTTGTTCTTCAGATCAAACTTGAAAACCTTTTGGTGAACAAAACTGTGAGGCAAGCAGCAGCAGCAGCAGCAGGAATAATTTCCCTTCCATGGAAGGTGGACCTTATCCTCATATATAAAAATAAATATTTGCTGCTTCTGTTGTCATTTTTTTTTTACCTTTTTGAAATATGTTTATGTTTACAATAGAAGCTCTTTATTTCTTTTTTTTTTTCCTTCTTTTTCTTCTTTTTTTTTTTTTGACAATGGCTTATTTCAGGCAGTTGTTAGAAATGATAAATGAAGAAAAAATTCCAATACTGTGCTTTATTACGTCTCTATCCCATCAAGGTAAAATGAACAGCCAAGACACCTACAATAACTTCACAAACAATAATCCTGGGAACCCTCGACTCCTGCCTCTTCCAAGTTTGACTGTGGTGTTGCCTCTTGCTCAAATCAAACAGCCAATGACATTAGGGACCATCACCAAACGCACAGGGTAAGTGTATCTGCACGAACCTTTCTTAACGTTGTTATTTATAATTAATATGGAAATAATTTGTGTTACTAGTCATACTTAGTTTTAATTTCAGTATATGTAATTTAGTGGCAACAGAAGGGGGGTAGAGGAGACAAGAAAAGAAAACCAGCATAAGATAAGTAAACAAAACCTGAAAAATCTCTCAAAATTCAGGAGTATTCCTTTGAGTGGGTCATTTTCTCACACTGTACCATATGGGAAATACCGTGTGCTGACATCAGGGGAAGTTTCACACCAGGAATTGGTATGAAACATAAGCAGAGCTGTATTCAATCAGAATAAGTTATGGGTTTGCTTTTTTTTTTTAAAAAGAAGTTTGTTTATTTTGATTTCCAAACTTTTCAGGCAGAAATGATTTTTGACTATCAGAAACGGAAAGACAGTAAGCCAGGTTGAGCATAAAGACAAAACTAAATCCTGGTGTTTTCTTGACCTTATTTTTCCTCTGAAGTGACTGTTCTGTACTCTGAAATTCACGTGTAGACTTTCATTCCAGAGCCAGCTGCACTTTGGTACTTCTCACTGTGCCATGATAAAACACTTCAAAATATTTGTTGTGAAAAGCTCTACTAAATAGATGTGTTTTATAATAACTAAGAAGATTTTGTGAGCTTCATAAACCATAACAATATTAAGTTAATTGATACTGTCCAACAGTTGATATTTTTCTCTTGCTAAATTTCAAATCTTCTGTTTTTGCAATGAATACATAAAGCTAGTGGGTGATTTTTTTTTTTTTTTCTTTTTCCCCTCTCACTTTTTGGATGTTGAAATCACTGAATTTTTTCTAGTTAAAAGTTTGATCTATTAATTTACAGATGGCTTTTATATTTTTTTAAGAAAAATAGATCGATTATGGCATGTGGTTGGACAAAACAGTTAAGAGTGCTACAGGTTCATAATGTTTCCCTGTGTTTTTTGTCAAATGGGTGCAGACACTGTCTTGCTTCAGTGTTTTTTTGCTCAAACACCGATGGAGGTGAATTTTACCTTGTGTGTCATGAACTAGGAATTATTTTTCAGGTGGGAGCTCATGGATATTCCCACTCTCCCTGAATAATTCCCATATTCTGTGCTTGAGTGTTCAGGATAGCCTGTAAAATCTGTTATTGTTTTGTTTAGTGCACTAGGTATGCATGATGACGTTCTGAAGCTGACATATGTGTTCACATGTACATGTGTGTATCTATATTCATGTCTATCTAACAATCCAGTCGTGCTCTTGCTGCTGTAAACAGGAATTTCATTAGGCTTGTTGAGCCAAATCCTGAGCTACGAACACGCAGTTACCCTAAGCACAGAGGCTGTCTGCAGATAAGTTCCTGAACTTCATAGATAATTGTAAATGGAACTTAGGAAACAGTAAAGAAACAGTATGAGGGTAATGTTGTGGTTTAACTTCTTCCACACCTACATTTCAGTTGCTTATTTTTGCCCCCTTTTTTTTTTTCCCTGCATACAGTTTAAACACAGGTGAAGGAAAAAAGATTGCACTAGCAATCAGGTGAATTTGGAAAGTATAGAAAAGATCTTCTTGGATGAGGACAGAGGAAGGGAGGTAGGACTGGAGGGAGATCGGTGTGCGTGGAGATAAGCAGGAAATTACAGTTCCCAAAAGAGGGGAAAATATTAAAAAGGTGACTTGAAGAGTACAGTCAGAGAAGGACAGAAATGTAATTCTGGGCTGTTGCTAGACTCCTAGGAATGGAATGGACATGTTGAACTAGGTGGGATAAGATAGGAAAAAAATAAAAAATAAAAAAGCCATCTGAGGGTCTGCTGTGGGGAGGGAGGGTGATGGGAGCAATGGTGAGGATGATGATTTGAAAAAAAGCACTTGAATTACAACAGTAATTCATGCAGCGACTTTTACAAAGGCTGTTTCCTTAACGCTGTGGTGGTACCAGCAAACTTTTCTACAACTGTTGCAAATGTTGTAGAAAATCTGCATTATTTTATTTAATATTTCATTCTTAAATATCCTAAACCTGTTCAGAGTGTGTTAATATTCATAGTTTTCTTTAAGTAAATTTTACTCTTCACAAACTGTTCCTGTCCTATTATTTTTTGTCATTTTTAAACCTAATTAAATTTAAAACTTTCAGCGAGGCTTATGTAAGGAGGGAAAACAACAGTCATAGGAAATACCCTGCTGTGTAAATAGAGTTTTCATGAATGAGGATCATAATTTTCAGCAAAGCCCCTATAGATGTCTAAAGCTAAGCTGAGAGCTTCCTTCATTTGTTCTGCATCCAAAATATGTGATGAAAGTACACAAAATTAACATGAAAAGCTGTATTTATAAAGGAAGGATTTAAGAGGAATGCCTAGGATCCAAGAAGCCTGGCATGCCTAAAATGACCAAACTGAGACAGCAGCCTTAACTTAAACCTCCGGGGGGTAAAGCGTGTGTTTAACATATTTAACATCTGCCCTCCTATTTCTAGAAACACACAGCAATGGAAGTCTGTACAGTGTAATATTTAGACAGGACAGGGACCATCTGCCTCACTCGGAGAAGTGTAGGAGGCATGTATTACTGCAAATGGCAAAAGACAGATGTATTTACACCTACATGGTCAGCACCTTTAAGCACTGCTCCGAGGAAACAAGGCTCTTCTTTGGGAGCAGCTGCTTAACCTTGTGATTGTGCAGTGATCGGAAAAGGAGACGAACTCGCTATCTGTTGGATTTTACAGTTGCTGTTCAGTGGCCCTCAAAGCAGTTTCCTTTTCTCTTGTTGCTACTTTTAAAGAATTAGAAATTTAGTCTGTTGCAGTGCATTTCTAAAAGTAAAAAGCAAGGCTAAAAGAATACCACCTCATTAGCAGTTCTGGATTTGTCCAGTTTGTTTGCTTTTAACATCTGAAAAGCTGCTTTAATACTAGACATCTTAATTAAATTTTGCAGGTTTTATTAACCAAAAAGTCAAGTGGTTTGGTTTCTTTGGGTTTTGTTTTTCTGCTAGTATCCAGGACAGCAAAATATTTTTCAGGTACTGAAAGTGCTCTTAATATCTATCAAGCAGAGCTGCAAAGCATGTCATTTTACTTGACAAGTGGAATGGCAGTAAATTTTTTAAGTGTTCACAGTAGCCCTATGGGAATGAAAGACCAGAATCTGGATTTGTGTCATTACTGTGCTGTTCATCACAGATGCTTTATTTTTCATGCAAACTTGGGGGTTTTGGAACATTTTCTGATCAGTCATTAAACTCTTTTGGTGCTGAGCATGTAAATTGTATTCAGAATAAGTATCTCAGAGCATTACCTTCATTCTTGCCATCCCTGTCATGTCCTTGTTCCCTGCTCTCTGTTTCTTCCCTTGCTTTTTCAAGTCTCTCATTGTAATTTCCGCACCTTCACGAAGCACTTAATTTTTGTCCCTATATTTTGTCATCTAACTCTAACACTAATGAGTAAGGAAGCATCTTATGTTTTAAAGATTAGCAGGATGTAAGGCAGTAAAAGAGCTGGATTTAATAAGTCTTTATATATCTATGCCTCAGTTTCCCTCTCAGAATTTTAATAGTAATGCTGAATTCCTTCTCAAGTCTGGTGAATGAGTTAATTCATTGCTCATTTACAAAGAGCTTACAGATTTGAAAAGGGAAGAACTGTATGATCCATCTCATGCTTGTCTGTAAAAGGCAGTGAATCAGAATATGTTAGAAGACAGCTTTGTGCTTTGCAATAGCTTTATAAGCGTTCCTTGTGTTTGTGGAATGAGTTGTAGTTGGTTTCCAGTTTGTAAGAATGTGAGGACACAGATGAGCTGTAGTAGGAAGGAGGGAAATAAAAGATACAATAATTACCCCAAAAGAAAAACTGTTGTAAAAGATGACTTCTCTGACAGCAGCATTTGTTTTCACTTTCTCAAGGGGGATATGGTCATTATATTTGTATCATACTTCTTTCTCAAATTCATGATAGCTTTAGTGAAACACCAGGATGTAACCTGCATTAGTTGGGTCTTGTCAAAACAGAGACAACCAATGTACCTTGTAGGAAAAGGAACAAACCTTACTTTTTTTTCCACCCAAAAGATTTAGACAGTATGTTTTTAAACATGAAACTCTCTCCATTCTTCATCCCATCCCTCATTCCACCCCCAATAAGGAAGGGGAAGAGTAGGTAAAGTGTCTGATGCAATTTTATCATGTTAGTGTTTCTCATCGCTTATTTTATATGCACTGAAAAATCACTAATATCCATTTGTTTTGACTCAGAGAGCTTAATTTATCCCAGGTTCTACTACTGAAGCAAACAAAAATAAGGAGTGCAAAGTCATGATGTCATGATACAATTAAGTAGGAAAAAGTAACTAAAAATGTCAAGAAACAAGTTAAAAACTAAAGCTAAAGAATTCAGTAGAGTAGGTCAGCTCTCCTGCTGGCTGAAGCCAGACATTCTCTTTCTGGCACATTTCTCAAACTTGTTTTATGTCACCTTTAGCTTTTATAATACATGTTAGTCATAAAGCAACTACTGTAATTATTTGTAATTGATATGAAATACAGTTATTTGCAGTAAATTTTGTTCAGATGTCACTATTTTGGAAAGGATTCTCACTATGGGAACATACAGCAATGAGAGTTAGAATAAGTGGGTATTGCACAGCGTGTTAAAAACTTAAATATTTTTTATTAAACACGATAACACAAAATCAGAGAATTTTTCTGTTTTCAATTTACAAAAACTCAGAATCGGATAAGAAATTAAGAAAATTCTGTTGGAATTTTGGATCATAAATCATCTTCATTCCATAATTTTGCTTTGGAATTTCTCACTAGCTATGAGAACAGGGAACCTCAGTGAGATTTTTGCCTTGGCGTTGCTCTGTTACTGTCACCGAGCGTAGCCATCTGGTGCTGTCTTTTCAAGGTTGGCTTATCAGGTGAAGGGTACATTCTCTCTCTCTCTCTCTCTCTCTCTCAATTAGCATACCATCCATATTATGTAAAGGAAATAGTGTAAAACAATTGCTTATATAAATATAATAGGGGGAAAAAAAAGTAATCTTAAAAGAAATTATGTCTTGTGAACAGAAAGGAAATCCTGAGTTGTCCCTCTCACACTTAAAGGCTTTTCATTAAGACTCTACTGTAGTCTTTGGAAGTGTAGTTACATTTTCTGCATAATACAAGATTTTGTATCCATGTTAAAAACAAACCAACAAACAAAACCTTCCACTGAAGCATGTGTCCACCTGGATCAATTTGTAATTAAAATAGAGAGAATTTGTTAATTTGCAAGTATAATCAGGTCAACAGTATGTTGTGGGGAAAAAAAAAAAGCCTATGCTATCTTCTGAAATGTTCTAATGAGTTCAGTTAAATGTCGTTCGCCTGCTTCTTGCAGACAGAGAAACTGAGGCAGAGAGGAAAAGAAAATTCTTGACAAAACATCCAGGGTTATGATTTAGAAATTCTGAGCTCCCAGTCAGATTTGACCACTTTCCAATGACTCTTCAAGTTTTACAGTAGGTACGTTCTAGGCTTTAAATTATATTGACTGTGGATTCTACAGAAGTCTTAGCTTTCCGTTAAATATTTACACAGTGCAGTAGTGCTGGGCTGATCTGTTGAGCCATTAGAATGGTCTTCAACTCAGGGACTGAACGTGTTGACTGTGTAGGAGATGATGCAATTCATACAGCTCATACAATTTGATTGGGTTCTAGCACTAGTCAAAGATAATACGTCTAGAAAGGCAGCTGGTTCTACCAAATGAGCTCTCTCCCCCAAAGTGTTAACCAAACATTTATTTAAATACAAGCAGTTAAAGGCTGGTCCCTTAAACTTCAGAAGATCTTCAATATGGTTTTTGGCCTGTATTACTAATGAAAACCAGGGTTTTTTTCTGCTATGTTCTGTTCTTTTTGGATTTTTACATCTTTGCATGTTGAAGAATATATGTCTCAGGTTTGTACCTTCACCTAAATGTTTTTTTAAGAGGATGTCTTCATTCATTGATGTCGTGCTCGTGTCAAATTTAGTTCACAGAATTATTTTTTCTTTATTGGGCTGGTATTCTTTTAATTGTGTAGTCACATGGCCAAGTACTTTATACATCTTTCTGTGATAGACCTTTTCTGTTAGTTCACTACTTGAAAATATTTCACTTGTTTCAACTAGCCGGAATTTATTGCTGAATCAGAGTAGAAAACCAAAAATGACACATTAGCAATTACAAAATCAATTATTCAGTGATTTTGTGGATGATGTTACATCCCAAATGAGAATGAAGAAGCCTTTAGAGTAGCTCTAAATTTACCTCCTGTTCCTCCTTTTCAGACTTTATGCAAATATCAGTATGGCAATGGCTTTTTCAAGGATAATGCAGGGAACAAGCGAGATATTCATTAAAAAAGCACTAAAATTAATGATGTGTGATACCACCTTAAAAACTGTGCACTCTGCAAAATACTTGAACAAAAAAAATACAATAAAATTATGGTGTAGCTAAATTGTTGAGTGGCCAAAGACATTAACTTCTATATCAGGTGATTTCTAACATCAAATAGGTTTGAAATAACTTAGGGTTCTCTTTCCTGCATTCCACACGAGCTTTTATGTGAGGGAATAAGATTGCTGTGTCATACGGTTGCTAAAGATTTTGAAATAATGGTGTGTTTCTACCCTAGGAAAAGGGCTGAGTGATTTTCTCTAAAAGGTTGTACCTGTCGTTGTTTTTACTTAGGACCTACTCTTTGCAGTAAATTTGTACAACTGTCCCACTCAGACCTTCAGTGTTTCATGGAAAACACCCACAGATTTGTTGGCTTTTGGTGCTATTTTACTTTTTCTATTTGTTTTGACTTGAATGTCTGTTCAAGGCTCTTGACTGCTTTTGCCTCAGATTTGTCAGGAGATTTCAGGAAGGAGACCTAAGCTGTGTCTAACTGGAATTACCCCGTTAAAACCTGCTTGCAACTGCTGCAGTACGTTTGTCGCTGCAGTTGTGCATGAGGAGCCGACCCTGTCAGCTCCTGCTTCTGCGGGTGGTTGTGTTGTCAGTGGGACTGTTCTCCTGAGCAGTTGTGTTTGTGAGCCTCAGCATGCTGGTTACATTAGAGGTCTACATCTCTTTCAGGGCATCATGAACAGTTATAAAAAATTAATTTGTTTACCTTCTGCATAAATCTTAATAGCATGATATACAGTATACTTGTTGGTAATTGGGTTTTCATCTAATTTCTGTGCATTTTTCCCCTTTCCGTGAAGACCTTACCTGTTTGGAGCAGGATGTTTTTCCATAAAAGCTCCATGGTGAGTTCCCAGTTCAAACCCAGCATGCCTATAATTCATTGGCTGTCTTCACTGAAAATAACTCTGTGCTTAGACTTTTTCATTTTGGATTATTTTTTTAATTATTATTTGTTTGCTTGCATGGCTGATCCATAAGTTGGAAGCACTGCATAATTTCACTTTTAAACTCTGGATGCACATTCACCATCAAACATTGTCAAAGAAATGCATTCACTTTTTTTTTTCTTTTTTACCTTTGAGAGGGCATTTAGTTTTTAAGTAGCAGAGAAGTTGAAAAAATAAGTTGTTTCCCAGTGGGTAAAAATTATTGCAATATCTTTCCAAAACAATCCTCTTTTTTTCCTATATGGCTTCCTTTATTGTTGTAGCACTAAGTTGCTTACAGGCAGAAAACGTCGATGATGACCTCTCGAAAACAAGCCAGCTTAGCAGTGAGTAGACAATAAAGTACTGCAGTGGGAGAGATGGAGCACGTAAAATGGGCACTGCAAAATATGAAAATAAACTTATCACACTTGAAATAAAAAATAAACCAAAAAAATCACCCCACAGTTCTGTTAAAAGTGGGTTATTTGAAATAGTAAGAGGTTTTGGTTTTAATATATAAAATTGCAGCATATTGCAAAAATACAGACAGAAGAAAAAACAATTTTTAACCAGTTTCCCTGTGTTGGAGCTTGGTTCAGTGTTCAGACAGTGCCACATAACCTCCAGTCACCTTTTTATAGTGAGGTGGGGGTTAGGCTGTTGCAGTTTTAGGCAACAAGGCTGTAAGAAGTTTGAACATCTTACAAATACCCTAGAAAATTTAGAAACTTTCAGCAAGGAGTTTTTTGGCTTTGGTGGGGTTTTCTGTTGTTGTTGGTTTTGCTTTTGGTTTTTTGGGGTTTTTTGGGAGGGGGGTTGTTTGTTTGGGGTTTTTTTTGGTGTTTTTTTTGTTTGTTTGTTTGTTTTTACGTTTAGCTAAGGATACTTCCTACCTTGTATCTATTAGTATCTGTTAGAATATTTGTATGTGGCTCTTGTTTCTGCTACTAGAAATTTGTTCCACATATATCACCCCCTTAGATCTGTCAAAATACTGTCTTCAGCAGAAAGAACTTCTTAAGAGCTTCATTAGGATACAGAGTTCTTAAGAGAATGGCAGAGGACAGCTGACGAGGATTTGGGGAGCTATACCAAGGGCAGGAAAAGCAAAAGCACTAAATATGACACTAGAAGAAAGAAGGTGACGTTGCCTTCTTCCCAGAGAATATCTGGTTACTCAGGTAGTCTTCCAAAGAACCACTTCTAAATGTGGTTTATGATGCACCTAAGTATTTCATCTGGTGGTGATCTGAGAACTGAAAAGGCTCTGGAAGAAGAGTTTTGAACGTGGATTGTCTTAGTAAATGGATGTTTGGTCGCCCCCTGCACGAAGCAGCAGAGGCGCTTGTCAACCAGAAATTATTTTAGATTGAGGCAAGATTAAAAGGCCTAGATTAAAGAGGGGAATATATGAAATAGACTCAAAAATGGTTGCCTCTTTCACAAGACTCTTTTGTGGTTTGTTTAATGCCAGTGCTAGCTCAAAAATATGGTCTTTACTAGCCTACAGAGAAATTAGGATAAAAAACACACTTTGGGTGGGGGAAGAAATCATGTTGTTTCCATTAAGGTCTTAATGAGACCTAAAATTATGTAAACAACTTGAATGGAGATTTGACAGCTTACTGCCTGGCGAATAAAGGAGCTTACAGCTTCTTTTCTTGCCTTCTTCATGATTTGACAACTGGAAACATCTTTGTTTTCTTGTTTTAGCCACAATGATAAATTAATTAAGATTTCTGTATTTTGAGACAGATACACTTCTTCAGTAATTTTATGTGTAATTGGAAATTTCATGCAGTATTTTTCTCTTGATACGTTTGTTGCTGCTTCTGTAGCCTTGATAAAACTTGAATAAATTGATAAAATTTGAATTTGTAAAGCAATTCCTTCATATCATATATACGAAATTTATTTTATTTTTTTTTTTAAGTTCTGTCACTTGTTTGCCCGTAAACTTGACAAATTTAAGAGGCAGCAGTATTTTATGAGACATAAAGCTCTTTGAGGAACACTCCATAGCTGTACTGCATAGCCTCTGCTTTTCATACTTGCCTATGGTTTTCAAAATATTTTAATAATATTAATTCTTGTTAATTCTTTCTTACATAAAGTAGAAAACTAAATAATAACAATATAAACTAGTTTAAATATTGTCTATTAGTTATGATTTTTATAGAGACCTAACCCAATACATTTCCAGTGATTATGGCAGAGTTTGATTCGTTATAAAAGTCAACAAGTGATAGCACTGAAGTGTTTCAGGAGCTCTTAATCTTTTCTGATTGCATTGTCAGCATGAAAGAACTTGCATGCTATTGTTGAGTCTCTTCATTTCTTTTTAAGATCTGACAAAGCGATGTCTTAATTTTCTTCTTTAGTTTTCTCCCATCGCTTTTTGTGCCATTTCAGTAGAAAATGTTCATTTAAGTTTTTCACTGGACATGTATACATCTACATCTCAGTGCTTCTGCATTTAAAATGGAAATAGTCCTCCAGAATTATGTTAGAGAAGGTAATTATTATCAACAACACAAATTTCCCCCAATATTGTGGTATTTAGCTGGAGTTTGGGATTAACTTGACTTTTAGTAGGTGACTTTGTCATTGACTTTGGCTGGTGTAGGTGAATGTCAGCTGTTGGTAACTGAAATGACATGAACATGGTCTTCAGTTGAAGCACAGCTCTTATTAAATTTATAGCAGAACAAGAACTCTGTAATTGAAAGGGGTTTTTATTACGATTGTACTCCTGCTGTAGGTTTCTGCACAGATGCAATTGAGATAAAAGTACTGCTGTGTCTCATTGAATTCTTGGTGCAGTTACACAGTTGAGTAGACCCAGAAAGGAAGGAGTACACTGCCTTTTTATCCTCCTTATGTCTTAAATATAGTGCCCTTGTTTCTCAATATGGAAGACTGAAATTATGAGGGTGAGTGTTTTGGTCCCATTAACTTCACTGTCTTGTTTTTAGTGTTGATTCCCAACAACCTGCACTTCTTCCTGCATTGCAGTAAAAATCAGGGTACAATCTTTTGAAAGTTAGTATATTGTGAAGATTCTTTTAAATTCACTGTTTTTAAAAGTGAGGCCAAATGTGCCTTAATTTCAGTTCTTGGAATAATTTATGAAGTGCTGACAGGCTAAGAGCAAGTAAAGAGCAGGAGTTCATAGCAGAAACAAGTCATTCACCACCTACCTTCAACATTATTGTTTTGTTATCATTTCTAAAGCTGAGAGGGTGTTTGCATAATAATGAGGATTTATAGTTTTCAAGTTGTTAAAATATCGCAATGACATTAAAATATACTTTTCTAATGGCATTACTGTTACTGAAAATAACTGGGCTTTTGAGGTTTACTGAAAGAAAGAAATTTGAGTTGGAATGTATTGAGGAAAACTCAGGGATAAAGTAAAATGGTGGTAAAATGAAAGATTCCTTAGTTACGATAGTTTTCAGAATAGACTTGTTGGTATCTTGGCAATTTTTTCAGAAATATATCTAAACCAATATGGGACACTAGTCATTTTTTTTGTTTGTCTTTATTATTTAGCAGGACTGAGTTTAACCACATGAGTAATCGTGTTTTACAAGGTCTGTTCTTTCTGTCTACAAAACATCATTCTCGAAGGGAAAATGTTTTGGCACTGAAACCAACACTTAAATACCTACTTGAAAGGTGTACATCTTAAAGACATGGTGTAAATAGAACGTAGCTTAGATCATTTCCTTTCAGCTTCTTTACATCTGTACTAGGTTGAGCATAGGTCTTTGGGATGAAGAGTGTGGAGAACCCTACAAAAAGGCGTTGTTAGAGTACCAGATTCCCTTCTGCTTAAAGGCTTGAAGGACTGGTTGAAGTCAATTATGTCTCTGTAGAAGTTTACTCCAGTTTGTAGTTGAGAATAGCATTTGCTCCCATATTTTTTTTCCTATTTAAAATTACTTTAATAACTTCAGATCGTGTTGAGTAAAAATACAGAATATTAAGAATATTAGGGTATTATGGAAAGATTCTCTTTTCAAGAGTTTATAAGAGGAAGTGGATATGGCTGAGTCATATCTGTACTCATAGTTTGCTTTGTATTGATTCCTGAGTAACACTGATATTCTGAACAATCTTGTTCTATATTCAAAACAATCATTTACTGATTGAAGTATAGGTCAGTAAGTAACAAGACTCTAATTAGTACACACATTTCCATTTTCATTTCTGAAGGAATATTAATGTATGAATATTTGAAAGGTGAGAGCTAAAAATAGTTATCATTGCACAGCTTGTTACAGAACTGGTTAAAAATACTGTTTCTGTGACATGAGTATTTCAAAGGGAAAGAAATCTATTCTCAGTTTTTCTGAGCAGCTAATACATAGTTTATGTTAATATCAATGTAAATATTCTACTGTAGATCTTGAAGTGTCACTGCAAGCAAGGTAATAGAGCGTTTTGGAATACAGATTTCTGACCCAGTCATCTGTAGCTGTAGTTTTAACAGTTGGATATTAAGTGTGTTGTGGTGGTTCGATAGCAGTTACTGACTATGAATTGCAATTGCTCTTTTGGGATGTTCTAGCTTCTCCTGCATGTAGGAGAGCTTCAGGACTGATCTAAACCCATGAAAGTTTGTTTGAATCTGTCCATTGACTCTGGTCAATGTGATGGAATTCTTCTAAATGAAATGTGTGACCATAGGCTAGCTGTGTGCATGATTTATGGCAAGTAGCTTAGCCCTGCTGTGCTTCAGTGAGTCATGTGTAAAACTGGCAGCGTAACACTGCACAGGGCGTTGGGAAGCTCAGTTACACTTTCTGTAAATCCCTTTCAGAAACCTGGCTGAAAATACAGTGCGAGTGCAAACAATTAGTATTTTCTCCCATTTTCATAAACAATCTAATTTCTGGAATGCTATACAAAAAATATTTGCTGGTTTAGGTGAGTTCAAGTGGAAGGCAATTTTAATTGTTTCAGCTTGCATGACAGTAATGATGGAAGCTATGTGTTTTTAACCATATGCCATATTTTCCATGTGTCACTTACTACAGCTAGTTGTTGGAAGGAAATTGAGTGTTTGAGATTGGTGTGAGTTTTGCCATTTATTTCAATAAGATCAGGACTGAGCTGTAAGGAACCAAGACACAGGTCTGGAGAGGTGCAGTCTCTGCAGCCAGGTGCAGGAGTTTTAGAGAAACCCAGCTTGTAGAGTAATTTTGGTTTAACTTGCTTTTCTTACGTTGTTTTTGTATTACATTAAAAAGGTAGTGTGAATTAAGAGCCATTATAATTATGCATAGTGTTTGAATTGCTTTCTGCTGATTTAAAATATTTTTTCTGCTGCTTAATTCCATCTTAATACTGCAGTAATTTGTGTGCACGCACATATATGCACACACACACTTCTTAGAATTACAGATCATAACTTAAAACCGACCAAATTAATGTGATGTAATCACAGGCTGATATCATGTGGAACAAGAAATTAATGGAAGAATAAAGAAAAGGAGGGAGAGGTGGCAGGAGAAGGGAGCAGCCAAACTGAGTAGAGAGAGAAATATATCTGGATTTTTATTTCTGGAAAAAGGGAACGTGGAGGAAGAGGAGTGCTGCATGAACTTCTCAAACAGCTTGTCTCTTAAGGAAAGGCTGAAATCCTGGTTTAATGAATTGAGGAAATGGGCAATGCTCTGAAAATAGTTTTGAGTTTATACAAAGCACAATGTTAAATATTTTCAGATTCCTGTAAGGAGGAAAACTGAATGATGTTTCAATGAAACATAATTATAAACCGCTGTGTCTGCTACATGCAAATTGTGATGTTTCAGAGGAGAATGTATCTTAATCTCTTTTCACATTATATAATCGCTGATTTGTTTTAACACTTAGCTC
>NW_010314680.1:0-9114 GCF_000700745.2 Antrostomus carolinensis | reverse complement strand
TTCCCTTTTGCCCATGCCACATATGTCCTAGTGGTTTCAATTTCATCGGGACTGTGCCGAGTAACTGATCAGTACTCAGTGTCAGCATTATTTCTAAGTTTCTTTTGAAAATGCAAGAAAATATCAACCACCTAGAATGACTAACCCAGAATCCATATTTTCATTCCCAAAGGACTTAGAATTATAAATGTTTGTATTCACTTTGGAATTTGTTTCTATTGAATGCACATATTCAATATTGGGTCTTTTAAATAGTCCAAGTAATTCTCCATTATAAGCCAGTGCTGTTCTTCAAGTTAATGAGTTCACTGATCAAGGGGAATTTGGGACCTATTACCGAGAAACACTAAGCATCTATAAATCCTGCTAAACCTTATGGGAACTGCAGATATTCACCACTTCTGAAATACTATCTTAGAATGACTATTAAGCAAAGGATATCTTCATTTTTGAGAATTAACTTTCATAATTTTATTTTGTTCTTTCTTTAAGCAAATCCAAACCAGCTCCACAGATTTCACCCAGTAAGTCTGTGGGAGGAGAGTTTTGTGTCGCTGCAGTCTTTGGATCATCAAGGTCATGGTTTGGAAACAATCCTGGTCTGAAAAGAGAAAAAGGTTGGTATGTTACAAAAATAAGACTTGCATTTAAATCCTCTATTTTATTTTCTCATTTTTTGATAACTTCTGAGCAGATGGTGCTTATCTTTAGATTTTGTTCCTTAAACTCAGTGGCAGTGGAGATTTTTGGGAACATCGTTGGGATGCTTTTGGTAAATGGGACAACTTACAAGAAATTTTAATTAGTTAAATAAATAATTGATCATTTATTATGATATAATGACAGAAAACAAACTTTGATAGTTCAATCCAAAGACACTGTGTGAAGTTTCACTGAAAAAGCTGCGAGGTAAAGGTGAGACACCTTTGCTAAAGCAAATGTACAGACACGGCGATGTGTAATTACCTGAACACACCTTGGTGAGAAACTCTGTTCCACCTTCTCTTATATGAGATATTTGTATTTTTTTGAAACAAGAGGGAAATTGTGCGCTTTGTACAATTTTCTGTTTGTCCCTCCAGCCCTTTCACTTCTAATTCACATTTTTGACTGCAAGGATATAAAGCAAGAAACTTAAAAGAATAAGTAGTCTACTATTTCTCTAAGTGTTTTTTCCTGTTTCTGCTTTGCTACTGCAATAAGATTTCCTTTCTTCTTGCAAACAGATCAATCAAAACAGTTTGTAGTGGAATCATTGTATATTATCAGTTGTTACGGTAGCCTGGTGGAGCACGTATTGGAACCACGTCCGCTCAGCACTGCTCCGAAGATCAGTGATGACACACCTTTGGAAATGATGACATGCCCAAGAGCCAGCTGGACTTTGGTTAGGTAGCTCATTCTTTTTACTTTTTTGTCTTATTTTTGCCAAGAAAATGATCATGAGATTTTGGTTGCTTTGGTTTTTTGGTTTTTTTTGAAAGGGTGAATGAGCTGTTATTTTCACCCATATTTTTATCTTAAAGTTCATCTTTAAGACTCTTAAGCTTTTCCATTAGAAGAGAGGACTCTCAATAGCAAACTCAAGCCTACCTTTTCATATAGTTCTGTTAGTGCTTGCATGTCTGAATGGGAACTGACCATTTAAATACTTCCATAGGCATGGAGCTACATGAACCTGTTAATGGATCAATAGAGATCCTTATCAATTAGTGATTTTAAATGATCACATTCGAATTTAGCTTTTTATATAAAGACTGGAAACAATTATTTTAATAGTGTTGAAGTACAGAATTCTGCCATGAGACACGAGTGAGGTTTCCACGATGAATCATTGCAAAGAATTAGGTGAGTTATCCTCTAAGTAGCTGAAGGTAGCATTTCTTAAGACAGTTGAAAAAATTATTCCTGACACGTGGAAGAAAGTAAACAAAAATTGATTAGAAAGTGTTGTCAGTGCTTTTGACGTTTTAAAATATTTTTCTATTGATTTTTCTTGTCTCCTATATTCCTTAGTGCTGCTTATGGCTGGACTAGATTGATCAATACTAGATTTACCAAGCTATTTAGGAATGACCCACCCTAATTAAAATTACAACACAGACTTCTAGACCATTATTGTTGAAATGAGTAGGTTGTAATGGAATTGAAAATTCTAATTGGATCAATAGTCCGTAACTTTACACAGCTTTATTTTCACAGTTTGTAAATGCTCAATGACTTTACAGTCTCAAAGCAATGCTAGTTAACAGAACAAAAAAGTTTCCCAGCTTCTGTTGTGTGTTTATATAACGTCAGCATGACATACAATGGTCCTAAATGTATTTACCAACTTCATCCAAACCGCCTTCATTATTTTTTTGCGCAATACATGCTGCAGTCAACAAACAAGTATTGTCTTTGCCTCACAATCTGCACGATTTGGTCATGCTGCTCAACTGCCTGTGGTGTATTGCAGTGTTTGAACAAGCTAATTTAAATAATTACAAACATTTTGTGAGCTTGTATAGATAATTACATGTGATGACAGAAACACTGATTTACATTCTCTGTATTAGCTTAAATATTAATAGTCTTGTGTTTTACCTCAGAACTCCTCAGTGGAATGAACTCCAACCACCATTTAATGCAAACCATCCACTGCTCCTGGCTGCAGATGCTGTACAGTACTACCAGTATCTTCTTGCTGGCTGTAAGTAGTTGACAACTTTTTGTCTTCTCTTACACACACGTTTTAAGCCAAATGTAACTTTCTGAGTTGGTTTTTCAACCTCCATTTGTTTGAGTACACTTTCTACCCCAGAATAGGGCTTCATGTAACGAACTCTATTAGTAAAGTTAGAGTAGCAAATATGGTTTCTATATATATATATGAACCAAAGTTGTGAGGCTATCATATGGCCAAAGTGTGACCCACTAGATCCTCTAAAGTCTTCAGGGTTTCTTCATTTCTTCTCATGCTTTTAGCCATTTCCTCTTTTGAATTCTATATTCAGTGACATGTGAGTGCATCTGCATTTTCCTTCTCCCCTGGACTCCTGACTGCTGGGCTACTTCTAGCCAGAGTCTCAGGCAGCTGCATCCCTCGGGAGCCTTGGCATCACTTCCAGGGACGGCTGCCCACCCGCCTCGTCCTGTTTCTTATCCAGCCACACTGTTTGCAGGGAGCCGGTGTGCATGGCATTGCATATTCAGAAACATATGTATCCATAGATATATATTTATATTATACATACACAAATCCATGTATTTAATATTGTTGTTATAGAGTAGTGAGTATTTATGTTAATTTTTATTTTGACAATTCAAAAAAGAGAATAATTGTTGCTGATGATGACATCAGATAACTTTTATGATAAGGCATACAGGCTCCAAAATGAGCTTTCATTCACAAACACTGCCTATCTTTGTGAGTCCTTGCAGCTTCCCTGTTTGGGATAGATTTCTTCCTCTGCCCCTTGCCCTCTCCAAATTCTCTGCTCTAGTTGTAGATGTCTTTATCATCTATTTATCATTTCAGCTATTTCCCCAGCATACTATCAAGCATTTAAATATATAAATTATTGTATGTAGTGTGCAGTTACTGCAGTATGGGTCCAAGAGCACAGAATGTTGTCTGGAGAATTTTAGACACTTTGGACAAGTAGCTTGTCTTCTGTTTAGTTTCTGTTGAAATTAAAAGTAGTGTATTGCATAGATACTGTCTAAACAAAAGTCTTTCTGAGAGTATCAGTGCTTACATATACAGATCCCATTTATCCCACATACTGAAATCAAGGATGGATGTGGTTCACTCTGTGTTTCATTAACAGCTCAAATACTATGCATTTCAAATGGTTTTGTATGGGAAACTTCTTAAAGGAAGAAGAATAAGTGGTAGCTAAATTCGAACAAAATAATGAATCTGTATTATTTGAATTTTAATTCAGGCTTTAATACACATAATAGGAATTCATTAAGATGGGTGTGGAATGCAAAGAAAAATAGAATAATAAACTCTAAAGGCAAAAAAGAGTCTAGAGAACGTAGTAAAAATTGCATTAACAGATAAGTTTGTGTATATCTGATCATCTTCGGAGTTTTATTTGTCTTCTGGATTTATTCTATCTGAAGCTACTCAATGAAGATTCTGAGGAATTGGAGTCAAACCAGGATTCACACAAAAGAGTCCAAGACACCTGTTAGCTTTCCCCGTATTAAATACATGCCAAAACGCAGTTATCTGGCTTTGCTTACCTGCACTCATGTCGTGGGTTGACATTAGCTGAAGCCCGTGGTTTGATGTGCTATCACTTCCGTCAGTAAGTTTAATTGCCAGCAAATGGCTAAATAGGGGTTTAGGGTGAATGTTACATCTGTCTGCCACGTTAGTGGTAAGAGGAATTCTGGCGCCGTTTCAGGGTCACTATTTGTATCTGTCTATCAGAGGTAGAATACAGCAGTTTCTCTCAGTTTCTGTATAGCATTTCTGCCAATTGTTTGGCTCCATTAAGTGTGCAGGGGAAATAAAAGCCTGAATGACCAAGTCACAAGGGGGTATGGATAGACCCTTTCTTTGTCCACACTCAGAACATTGCATTAGGTCTCATTATCCATTTATAATAAGTGACCTTTGCCCCCTGGGTCATTGAAAAATACTCAGTGTGCTTTTTAGCACAGAGTACCTCTGTCAGCAGACGGACAGAACAATGAAACGTCTGGCGGTCTGCTTGGAGGGCTGTACTGTGCAGGTTCTCATAAATATGCAGCTTGATGCCAAAACACAGGACCAAAATCTTCCTTAGTCTCTGAAAAGTATAAAGTAGGCCAGTGAGTTCTTCTGCTAAAAAGAGAATATTCTAAAAATACTGCTTGTAGTTATTTACACACAGTTCAGCTTTTAATATTTTTGAAGAATCTTATATTCACAGCTAATAAGGAAGTAACAAGGAACCATTGTTTGAAGAAATATTTTGTACAACAAGTGTCCAAGACCTTTATCCCAAGGGTATTTGTAAGTGCATTAGCACAGCTGTTTCATTGCTTCGAGGTCATCTGTGACATCTGCTGCAGAAACCTGGATCAGAGTATGCAGTTCCTATCTACCTGAGCGCTTTATTCACAGCCATGGCTGATGCGGAGAGGTGAGAAAGTGGGTAGGGAGAGATTTGGACCTTTCTGTAAGTTCATGGCTTGAAAGTGAACTTGCATGTTAAATTCCACAACCTACTGGCCTGCAGGAAGTGTTGGTATCCTGCTCCTAACTGTTCCAGGCTTTCTGCAGTTGGCCAGAGTAAAAATAACCAGTCCTGAGAATCTCCTCTGCTTCTGACAGAGCAGATTTCAGGCTTAGTTTTGTTTTTGTAAGAGTTCATCCTGCAAAGCCCCTGACAATCCTCAGGTCTTCAGTGCTGGGTGTTAGGTGCTAGATGTTTCTCTCCTACCCTTCTCAGGTTTAATACATAATATTTTACTTTATTTGTGTCTCTAGTATTCCCTCTGTGTTTGCCTCTGTTCTGAGCAACTTCGAAATCCAGTCACAACAGAGGAGGGAAATGCAGTCCCATTTTATTCTGCCTAGGTATTTTTCCTATAACGTAAATGCCATCACCCAGTATAGGTGGCTGTCGTAGCAGACCCAACAGTGGGAGTATGCAAGGCACTGCTTATGTAGGAGGGTTTCTTGTGTCCACAGGAACTCGCAATGGAAAGGACTTGGCTTTCTTCAGAGAATTGCCAAGATTCATCATTATTTATTCTTTCAATACGACTTACATCCTGCTCTTTAGTGCTCGGGAATTAACATGCTTCTGGTAGTATAAACTCTTGAGGAATGCTGTTAAAATGTGCTTTTCATGTCTGTGACAATCAACTGTTTGTCTTCACGTTTTTTTCTAATGAATGCTTTTCTCTCTACTGCCATGACCCAAAGTCTTATATATTTGATTGACTTAACTCATGTTTCCTTTGGCTGACTTCTGTACCTTCCATTTTGCGTGCTTGAATTCAACCAGACACGTGGTACGTAGTGGAATTGTATTGAGAATAGGTAACTTTGCATAACAGCAGAAAGTCTTACATCTTCATTTCAAACTCCTTAATTCCTTTCTTCCTTACCCCTTCTCTTTGAATTCACTTTTTCTTTACACTGGAGGAATGGACTGCAGTTAAGATATTTGAAATGTGGACAGTTAACACATTAATGAAAAAAACCCCTTGAAATCAGACCAAAAACTGCCCAAAAGAGGTATTGAATAAAATGAGATGCGATTTCTCTCCTCTGGGTCTGGAAAGGGCACCTTCACTTTCCAGGCAAGAGTTTTGGCTCATCAGGACCAATTTTGTGGAGACGACCTGCAGTTGTCAGAAGCAGTCCAGTGACAAGAATTAATATATTAACTGGTATACAGTACTCTTTGACAAATTGCTTACTAAATACATCAAAATTGATTGGACATTCTGTGTTTAAATTGACAAATGACTGCATTAGGGGAAGGAGGGAAATCCATTAATTACAGCTGCCCTCAACCATAGGAAATGTAATCGTATAAATATAGATTTTGTTAAAACAAAAGTCTCTACTTTACTGTCGTGTTGCTGGTAAGTGTACTTGCACCTCTTTGCTATTAAACCTCCAATAGGAGGTTTTGAAGACGGATCTTTGCAATTGGCTTTTAAATAATCAAAGCCCATTTCTGTTGTGTTAAAAGGAATGATGCAGTGTTTCTTTATCCCACTCTGACCGCTTCTGGAAATTGTTTCTCTCTCACAGAGAAATGGACACGTAGCTGAGACTTCTGCTATCTCATTAATTGTTTATTCTAAATGGAATATAATTCATATTCCACCACGGTAGGTTTCGAACCAATGTTCTATATTCTTGTTGTTTGTTCCTGTACTGGTCTCCAAGTACTACTTGCAGGGCTGTTACTTATTTCTGAGTAAGAATTTGCACTTGAGTTAGGCCTGAAGATATAATCAGTTTTATAGGCTTCGTTAAGGGATTCTTGAATAGATTAAGGTCGGTATTTATAGCTGCCTTTGACTTTTGGCTGTTACAACAGATTTTCATTTCTGGACCAACTGTTGTACATATCTTGCGTTTTACTGAAAATGGCTTTCATGAGAAGTCAAACTTAGTAACTATTCATTGTCTTCAAAGGGAGGCAGTTAGCCTTTCCTCACTGTTTGTTTGGGCTAAATGATAACACAATTTATACAGATAATCTCTGTAACTCTGACATCATGTTTGCACTTCCTGCTCCCTCTAATGAAAGCTATGCACCCTGAGCAAGACTTCTGTCTCTAAGCAACATTGTGGTTCTTTATGCCCTATTTTATATTCCTTTCATACATTCCATTGATGGAAATAAAAATTCCATACATAGAGCTAGCGAGTACTGCGCAGTGGAAAGCAGGACTGAGAGTAAGAGTGGAGAGTGTATAAAATAACTGTGTGAATATGTGCTGTGAAGACAGATACTATGAAAAACAAGCTACGATGCGTGTAATCGTAGCCAAACTGCTGCCATACGAGTTACATCGAGCAGATGCAGTAAGAAATCTGGTCATTCTGGTCTGCAAGCCTCTCTCCGTGCACAACAGAGCACGATGGTGGTCTGGTAATGAAGTGGGACTGATAATTATATTTTTAGTGTTCTACCACTAGATTTTAGAAGGCTATCTTTTAGCTAATTTTTCCTCTATTTTTAGCTATTTTTCTTCTTGCACACTTTTGTGTGTGCATTTTTAATCGTGTATTCTTTCTCTTTCAGTATTGTGAAAGAATATGTGTTATGGTACATACCCCACGATACACACAACTACAGTGTGTGTATGTAGCATGTTCTGTGGGGCAAGAGCTGTACCTTGCCATGTGTATGTTCAATGTCTATCACAACAGAGCTCCATTTCAAATAATAAACCTGATCAAAACCAGAGCCTGTTCTGTAACAAAAATTACGCTATCGTGTAGTTACGAGGTGTTCAAAGCCTTTTGCTCTGTTTCTGTGACATCTCCATGGTCAGATGCAAGTTTCGAGTCGTTTCAGCCGTTAGTGCTCTCAGCTGTCCATTCCAGTGTCTCTGCTGGGCTTTACTGGTTCTGCAGCAGCACTGCTGGCACTTCAGAGCAGAGTTGGCCAGTTTAACCTAATCCACCGATGAAGGCTGTCTAAACAGAGCTCTGTGACCTTACCCTGAAGTGGGTGAAGCCCACTTGAGTTTATATGAGCTGCTGTGCTGCGAAGCCTGGAGAGGAGTTGGAACAAGCAGTGGTGTGTGGCTTAACATTTTAAACTGCCGTCTTTTTATCTACTAATCATGTGAATGTTGGCTAAACTACTGGCCTTTGGGATGTACCTGTGCACCACAGATGAGGAGCTTTCCACAAAATTGTGTCAACTGAGTGTTAGGGGCGTAAAACTGCAGGGACGTACACAGCAGTCCTGAAAATTCGGAGTGACGGAGGTGGGCACAGCAGAGCTGTAGGAAGGCAAAGAGGGGAGGTGGCTTCATCTCTGCTGATACAAAACCAGCCCTTGGTAGATGGAGTGAGTCCCTGATCACAAGATCTGTTACGTTTCCATGATTCTGCCAGGTTTTCCCCCCCTGTTCTCAGCAAGAATATTGCAGCTAAGCTTTTGTTAGTTGTTAGCACGATATACTTCAAGATGGAAAACGGGGTTGTGTTGTGATTTTGGTATTTTGTGTATAACCAGCACACAGCTGAGATTTCATGGCCTTACTTGGGTACATATGTTGAACTTTATTATCCAGATGGGAATTTTTTTTATATAGATTTTCTAGATTTTCAGTTTGCCATTATTATTCTTTCTACTTGAGATTGCCTCCAGCTAGTGTATTATTTTCATGAAATTCTTCTTTGTTACTGTCATATAATAAAAGACTACAACATACTTTTTAAAAGAACTTCTTGGGTCTCTGCATCAGTAGTTCCAAAGGAGTTGTGCAGATGTCTTGTGCAAATCCAGATCCTTGGGGAAAAACTTATTTGTTTAAATTCTGAGGATGTTTCTATACAGAAAAATGAATTTCAGAATTTCATTAAACTAATTCTTAAGAGTTTATCTTTACTCAGGTATCCTCTCCAAATATTACATGAACATAAGAGTG
>NW_010314679.1:2266-2512 GCF_000700745.2 Antrostomus carolinensis | reverse complement strand
CAGCACCAGCACCTGGGGCTCCCAGCAGCAGCAGAGCATTGCCAGGGTGTAGGGATCCCCCTGGGGCCCCCAGCACGTGGTAAAGGCAACTGGTGCCCAGCAATGCCAACTCCCATGGACGTGTCACCCACGGCCCCGGTGAACCCCACTCACCCCGGGGGAAATGACAAAGGGTGGCCAAGAAAAACCCACCCAAGGGGAAGCTGCAGCCCTGGCACAGCCTGAGTGTGGCTTCCCGCTGGGCTC
>NW_010314679.1:1975-2186 GCF_000700745.2 Antrostomus carolinensis | reverse complement strand
CACGCAGGGGGACAGGATGAGGGTGGGAGAACAGCCAGCAGCAAAGCCCCCAGCCCTGGTGAAGTGTCCCCAGCCCCACTGGCCACCTCACCTTGGTCACAGCCATGGCACAGGCGTGTCCCCAGATCTCGATCAGCTGCTGCCGCCCAAACCGATAATCCTCCAGCAGCTCCTTCTCGATGGCCTCGGGCTCCGCCTTGCTACCGGGGGG
>NW_010314679.1:565-1827 GCF_000700745.2 Antrostomus carolinensis | reverse complement strand
GGCCCCGGGAGCGCGGGGTGGGGGCTGCGTTTCGTGCGAGGCCCGGCCCTGGCAGCGTCCCCGGGCTCGCGGGGACGGGGCTGTTACATAAAGAGGAACAATGCTGCGGTTGTTCCTGCGCTGCCGAGTCCCGGAGTTGGCAGAGCCGGGGAGCCTCCAAATTGGACAATAATTGCTCACATCTGTTGGCTTCACCTGCGCCGCCGATGGGAACAGCGTGTGCCGGATCCGGCGCGTGGTGGAAGGGACGGTGAAATCTGGCCCCCGGGAGAGGCCAGAGTTGGGATCCCAGCAGCTCAGGGATGAAAATCCACAGCCCCACAGCAGAGTTGGGGTGCCCCAGCCCTGGTCATGCTCCTGTTTTGGGGTGCACACTCGCACCTCATCCACTCCCATGTGCTGGAACTGTGTGGGGCTACTGACCCCCGGAGCTGGAGGGGTTATGGGGCTGGGGTCTTGCTGGGTGCCTGGTTGTGGGGTGGCCCCACATTGTCCAGGCTGACCCCCATGGATCAGCCACATCCCCTGGGTGTCCTGGCAGCCCCCAGAGCCCGTTTAGACCCAACATCCATCCCCTGGTCATTCTGGCAGACCCCGGAGAGGCCCCTGTTCCCCAGCCCAACCCCACCCCATCCCTGGGTGTCCTGGCAAACCCCACAGACCCGCCGTGTCCTGCTCACTCTGACAGACCCCACAGACCCCATCCCCTGGTCGTGCTGACAGATCCCATGGATCCCACGTCCTCTGGCTGTCCCAGCCCCACAGACACCCCCTCCCAACTCCTGAATGTCCTGGCAGAGCCCACAGGCCCCCAGTGCCCTGACCATCCTGGCAGACCCCCAGAAAGGCCTCATCCTGTCCCATCTCATCCCCTCCCATCCACCACATCCTACCCTTTGCCATCCCATCAATCCCATCTATCCCATCCCATCTCATACTTTGCCATCCCAGCCCATCTCATTGATCCCATCCATCCCATCCTTTACCATGTTATCCCATCTTATCCTTCCCATCCTATCCTTTCCCATCCATCCCATCCTACGCTTTGCCATCCCATCTCATCCTTCCCATCTCATTCTTTTCCATCCCATCCATCACATCCCATCCATCACATCCCATCCTTTTCCATCCCATCTATTCCATCCCATCTCATCCATATCTCATCCATCCCATCTATTCCATCCCCTCCTATACTTTGTCATCCCATCCCATCTCACTGATCCCATCTATCCCATCCCATCCCACCCATCCCTTCCCATCTC
>NW_010314679.1:0-462 GCF_000700745.2 Antrostomus carolinensis | reverse complement strand
GCGGGCACACGGATGGGAAAAGGGGCCAAATCCAGCCCCCGGTCCCGCTGCGGTGCGGGCTGGTGCGGGGACGCAGCTGTGTTGTCGGTCACCCAACAAAAGGCTCGGGGACAATTCCCCGCGTTGGCTCCGCGGGGGAACATTGTCCATAATCGCTGTTGGCAGCAAAACCTGGGCCCGGGCCCGGGCTGGCTCCTGCTGTCCTGGCATTGTCCCCAGGGTGGGGGGGGACATGTCACAGGGCTCCCTGCGGGGCTGGCTCACCGCCCACCCGGGCACCAGCGTCCCCCCAAAACGCTCCGGAGGGGACATTGGCTACCAGCCCCCCCCCCTGGGCTGGTTTTGTCATCGGTCCTAGGGACACTGCGGGGGGGAAATGCTGCTCCTGTCCCCTGCGCAGGGGCAGACACCTGAGAGCCACCCAGTAAAACCCAGTCTGACCCAGTTCAACCCAGTTACTGG
>NW_010314678.1:12811-21485 GCF_000700745.2 Antrostomus carolinensis | reverse complement strand
GTCGACACTCCCTCCCAACTTGGTGTCATAATGACACTGGATGTCCCCAGTCCCCGATATGGAATACAAGGTTGAAGCAAGCTCAGGCTCATTGCTCTCTTCAGTTTATTGTGTTGGTTGCTCATTTTTTGTACTCTAGATTGGGCTGAGCCACTTATACACTTCCCCCATGCTGGTCTGCATGGCTTGGGAGGTCGTTTACACTTGATTAACTCAGGAAAGGCCACTTAAAAAACCCCCAGTTTATCCACTCAACTAATGTAGACCGTTGTGTAAAACGGAAGTCACCCATGGTTCCTTTTTGTTGAGATTAGCTTTCTTTATAACAGCTATTGTTATTCCTTATATTCACTCCTGAGCTTCATAAACACATTACCTGTGCCTATCTCCTCCCAATCTTCTTCTTTTTAGGGATTTGTTGATCAGTCCCACAGTGGTGGTATCTGAGATGAGATTTTTTTTTTCATTTGATGACATTGACTTTAAGTTGGATTCCTAAAAAATCACATTTCTACCCTCTTTTCTCCCTGCAGCAATTTACCTAGAAAGTTAATTTAGTTTACTTTAATTTACTTTCATATTGGTAAAAACATATGCCATTTGTAGAACACTCTTGGATATAATTTAACTTTGAGGAAATTATCAAATATCGAAACTGCATTTGGTTCTCTCCTGTGATGTACAATATTATTTTCTTCATGTTGTATATGTGTTTACCATTGCTACTTCCTTTCTTTTATTTAACTCAGTCTGGGAATTCGTTGAATCTACTGAATATTGAAGACAATGCAGTGCCCCTGTGGATCAGTTTACCTGTGCATTATATATGTAGCAAGAAAGCTAACATAATAGAATTATTGAAGCATATGAGCTAAGGCACGGTACTATCTGAAATCTTAAGAGTTTTAGGCCGCCTGAGATTCAGTTAAAGCTGATGGATTAGTAGTGAAGTATTAATAAGATATGTGTTATTTGTCACTGTTGTTTAGATATAATGTTGGGGAAAGTCTGCTAAAAAAAGTGCTCTCCTATAAATGTTAGACCATGCCATAGTTTTGTGCTATAATTTCTTCAGCTTTTGGCAGTTTAGAACATTTCAAATGCACATAAAACCTGAAATTGCATTAAATGCTCGAAGTACTTCCTCAGATAATGATACACCACTGCATTGTAGCTCATAACACAAAATGCAGATACAATGCAAGAATAAAATGAAAATCACTTAAACAGTTGAATCATTTGAGATTAAGGTTACTGTTACCATTAAGTAAACCTGAGTCATCTGTGTTTGTATCTAATCAAAGCTCAGTGAAGACAAACTGTTGTTTCAAATCTTTGGAATTCTCTACAAATTAGCAATGCATGAAGAACTGGAGTATCTGTGTTTGCAATACGCCTGTGTGGAAGAGTGCAATGCCTTGTTAACATATTCAGCTACTGTCTGTCAAACAGGTTTGTCTCAGTGTTGTCACGCAGATGTAGAAATGGAGATCAAAAAGTAGGATGGCCATGCTAGGCTACTAAAATATGGTGTTAGCACACTGATCTGCTTAAGCTAATACATATTTCCCTCCTCAGTCAGGCAGCTATGTTGAGAGAATAATATGTTTTACAGTTCTAAATTGAGCTTGTTTTGAACCTTCTGTGTATTCTCACTGCAGGGGACTATGTGTTGCCATGCAGATGTGTCTTCAAACATTGATTGTGCAACCATTACTTACACTGCTGAGTATTTCCTGACTTCCTTAAAGTTTACAAGTTTATGTATTTCTTTTTGTTTTATATCTCTCACCAGTAATATTTGTCAAACTCAGAAAAATTATAGGAAGACAAAATATGGAGAGAAGTTTTGCTCTTACAGGTGATGTCACGATTTCACTGGGTTTTTTAAAAATTATTTTCACTTGGTGTTATCAGGACAAATGCATTAGAATCTCTAGGAGAAGTAACATTTTCCATGAAACCAAGAACTGTGGGCAGGAAAAGCATAAGAAGAAACAAGGAATCTCAGATGTAATTGCAGACAATTCTTTCCCTGGAGGGTCAGAGAGCCCTGGATGGATTTTTTGAGGCCTGAAAAACTTTGCATTCTTGTACTGAAAGCAAATCTGAAGGAAAGGACTTGACCTGCAAGGTCACCATAGGCAGAGTATTAATTTGTCTAAAACCCTCCTATATTTCTCTTTTGTCTTATTCTGCTTTAAAAAAAATATTTGTTGCAGCAATTACTAGTTCTTACTTAGTCTATGAAATCCATGTTTTTGGAAAGTATAGTTCTAAATTTACAGAAACCTTTTCATACATTTTAGAGCTCACCATTTCAAAGTGGCAAGCAGACCCTCCTCAAAGCACTGACCAACTTGGAAATCTGACAGAGGAGACATTCAGTCACATTTGACCTTTCAGGAAACTACCCAATAGGAAACACATATATTTATAGATGGGATATAAATGGGATTCGTTCACGGAGGGCCTTTGCAAACCTCATGAAGTTCAACAAGGTTCAAGGTCCTGCATCTGTGCTGGGACAACCCCAATCACAAATACAGACTGGAAGGAGAATTGATCGAGAGCAGTGTTGATGATAAGGACTTGGGGGTACTGGAGGGCGAGAAGCTCAACATGAGTAGGTAATGAATGCTCACAGCCCAGAAGGCCAGCTGTATCCTGGACTCCAACAAGAGAAATGTGGTCAGTAGGTTTAGGGAGGGCATTCTGCCCCTCTACTCCACTCTTGTAAGACATTGGAGAATCTCTTCTATGAGGAAAGGCTGACAGAGTTGGGGCTATTCACCCTGGAAAAGAGAAGAGACCTTATAGTGGCCTTCCAGTACCTGAAGGGGCCTACAGGAAGGTTGGGGAGGGACTCTTTACAAGGGCAGGTAGTGATAGAACAAGATGCAATGGTTATAAACTGAATGAGAGTAGATTTAGATTAGATTTTAGGAAGAAATTATTTCCTGAAGGTGGTGAGAAACTGGAACAGGTTGCCCAGAGAAACTGTGGCTGCCCCCTCCCTGGAAGTGTTCAAGGCCAGGTTGGATGAGGCTTTGAGCAACCTGGTCTAGTGGAAGGTGTCCCTGCTCATGGCAGGGGGGTTTGAACTAGATGGTCTTTAAGATCCCTTCCAACCTATACCATTCTATGATTCTATGATGATTCTATGATTCGATCCAAAAGCGATTTCTGATTAAGCAGTGTAAGATTTCATCGAGTTTCAGATAAAAGACTAGTACATAAAAATTTTAACCAGTCATGAATTATGACTTAGGCTGGAAAAAGAAGCATTTATACCCATAGAAATATTGGGAAGGCAGACAACAAACACTGGGAAAATTATTTAGAGTTTCATTTGTGATTGGGTCCAGCCAAAATAAGAAAATAGGACTAAAACAGAAATGATTAGGCCTGACTATAGAGAGCAAAAAAAAAAAAAAAAAAAAAAGGCAATCAAGTATTTTTTGCTCTGGAATTAATCTGGAATAAAGTGATTGAAATCTCCTCACCTATGATATCCAGAAATAAATTCTGTGGAAAACAGCATAAAGTCCATGGTAAAAGGCAATTCATCATTAGTAACAGCATGTACTGGATGACCTCTTCATTTTTTTTCCTTCTAGAGTGACTTTGGTCTTATGATATAGGGGTTAAAATGTACAAAACATTGGTTAACCACTGGCTTGAGATCAAACCACTGAAAAAAATGTTGATACCTAGGTAAACTCGTTGAAAAGAAACTGTACAACAAAGTGACTCCGAATAATTCTACAAAGGCATAATGACACAATAGAATTCAGAATTAAATCATGAAGCAACTGATTACAAATATTTGGATTAAAGTTCCATTTAATATTTAACTAAAATATTATTACTTATGTAGAGCTTATATTAGTTGTGATTATTAGGAATTAGGAATAAAAAAGTTTTTACTTTTTTGTAATATGCAGGAATACATTAAAACATGTTAAGAAGACCACTTAACTTTTGGAAAATAAACAGGATTTTTTTTTTTTTTTTTAAAAAAAAAAAAAAGAAAAAAAGATTCTTCAGTTGCATGACTCAGGTACCAGGAATTCAGAAAATGTCTTTGTACAGTTCCCAATGTCTAGACAGTATGCCTTTCTGACTATTTACTGACACAGCCATGTCTCCAATTACACAAAGACGTATTTACATTAACAAAATGTGTAAGCAACATGCCATTCAGAAAAGTGTTGGGAATTAATGGGGAGGTTAAATATCTTCTCTATTTCCATACTTTCCATCCATGTTACAGTCACTCTATGAATCTGGGTTGACTCAGCTTTCAGGGGATTTAGGTAGTTCTACTGTTTTGTAAAGACAACTCTACATAACTTTCTTTTCAAACTGCTCCTTTCTGCAAGGTGCAAACAAAACAAGTAGGAGGAAAGGTGTCTGCAAACTGTCAAGGGGAGGTTGGGAGCGGTGGTTACTGGAATAGAAACACACTGCTCACTGACATATAATCTAAACTTATTTACTTAACAAGATGGGTTAAGTAAGTGGATAGCAATCCCTTTCCTCCAAAACACAAATGTCCACACAAACCAGAGCTTCAGCACCACAGGTCCACTTTAGATCAGCCTAAGTTGAACACTTGCTCCTCTTGGTTGATGTGTCAGGTCCACGGCTGAGAAAGCAATTCTTCAGGCTCTAGCTTTCACTTGTTGTTGGGTGTTCACCTATGGTATCTCCCTAAAAGAATTTACTGCATTAGCTAGTCAACATTAGCTGCCAGCTGCTTTACTAAACACCTAACACCAAGCAATCAGCAGTGGCCTGTGTTTCTCTTTGTGCCTCCCCACCAGGTGACGGAAAACTGAAAAAACTCTGTTATAATTTTTAATTTTGATAATTGAAATAAACCATATAAAAGAAAGTTGCCAGATTTTTAGTTGTTTTCTGGGCTTTTAGGTCTCATTAACATTAGCATTAATAGCGTTGAAAGTGCTCAAGTAAAATGATAGAATATGGCTTCAGGTTCCTAATTTTAGATATTGCAATTTGGCAAATGCCGCCTGTAAATATTTCTGAACATGTGAAGTTATAATCCATAGAGTATTTCTGCAATCATGTGATCACCATGCATTGTTACAATTTAAGATTATCTAGATCATTCATTCCATTAGTGTCTTGTAGTATTAATCCTGGTCAATGCTGCACAGACAGAATAGATAACTACTTATGAGATCAGAACTGTAGTGTGCCAGTTTATAAAGGTTAGAAACATTAGAGATGATTTTTCCTATAGGACACAGCATGCTAGAATTTAATTGTAATTCTGCTTCATTACCCATCACATTCCCTATTAAATAGCAAAATGATTGTCTTTATGTCTTTATTTTTCACTTCCTAAATTATTGCCGTTTGGGAACATAAAACAGCATTCTTAAATACTTGAATGCATTACTTTATACTGAAAATTATTTTCTTTCTAATTACTTATGAATTTATAGTTCAGGTTCCCCAATGAAGGACTTTGCACTTTACTTTTGGGATTTTTATATCAATTTGAGTAGATTTAACTGTGTATTATATTTTACCCTTCAAAAAGGAACAGCTGGCCTATTTATGTACATCAGCAAATGCCAGTTCCTTTAGAAAATGAAGGGCTTACTGCATAGTTATCATCACCAAAACAACTAATATTTAATAGAGACATAATTTCATGTTTCCCACTGTTCTCAGGAATTCTTTTTCACAGTATTATTATTATTATTATTATTATTATTATTAGTAGTAGTAGTAGTAGTAGAAGTAGTAGTAGTAGTATTAAACACTAGAATGAGTGACAGGTTAGACCTCATCTCCAAATTCTAATAGCATCGTCCAAGTTAAATAAACCTGTGTCTGAACAGGAGCGTGTTTTCTTCCTTAACAATTATTTTGTTGTCAGAGGCATTGATTTCATTTAATTGCTCTCTGTTTAGACAATTAGCCTTGGAATTTTTTTAGGGGGAAGGAGTCCATGGGTGACTCCAGTTAAAATTATTTGCAGCACAGAATTACACTTAAAACATTGTAAGTATTTTTATCACTAAATATATCATCCAGAAATGGATGACATAACATGATTTTACATCCATGTTATGTATCTTTACACAAAAATTCAAATCAACTTGAGTTTCCTCTGCTTATGGATTATGTGATTAGACAGTTCGCTTACACAGTTTCACTTTAGAGCTGAAATAATTGTTAGTTTTTAATAGACTGATTCAATGGAAAATGTGATAAATCCATTAATATCTTAATTGTAGCTTTTATGTTTTTTAAACTAGAACATTGGGTTTAGATTAAAAAACAAACAAACAAAAAACAACAAAAACCCTACTCTGAAGACTACTTGCATGTACAGTCTGTGAATGGCAATAACAAAATTCAATTTAGTATGAAATTTATAGTTTGTAAGCACAATAAGTATTTTTCTTTAATTTAAAATACTGAGCAGTCATGTGAATTTGGTATTTAGCTATGAACTCTTATATTCTGCTTAACAACATGAAGATCAAAATGTTGCTTTGTCATTAAAAGAAGATTGGATTTTGAGTGAATTCTCATAGCATTCTGATTGAAGGTATGCTCTCAGATAAAATCAGATGACACTGACATTTTTTCTAATGACTAGTATTTGCTCCTACTTTATCTCTTCTATTAAAACACTATTTATTAAAGCATAGCAAGATATTTATTGCAATTTTGATTTTCTCAGTTATTCTGATAACCATGATAATGAAACCTCTGCCTAATTATTTTTATGTAGGCACAAAAACATAAATATACCCAAAGCAGTCTTCCAATATGACTGTTAAAATTAACGTTTAAAATAAAAGGTAATACGTCTTTATAATAATGAAATAATCCTTTTGCTACAAGTGTTTTTTGTTTTATAAATCATTTTCACCTGTGATTATAGCTAGTAGTCTTATGTTAAATTAATTTAACAAAACCATAAAATAAGTATTTGAATGGCAGTCAAGTCCCAACCCAGTGAAAGCAGGATCAGGCATTTTATCTTGAGTGATGCTGCCCATCTCCACAGTGTTTGAAAGTCATACCTAATCAAACAAATGCATACATACTTTATACATTAATCTCTTTCCTTTCTGTAGACACAATACTAAAGTGTATGGGGTTTAGTTTTTTTTTTCTTTTTTGTTTTTTTCTTTCCTCCCCACTATTTTATAAGTATAGAAAATGAGAAGGAGCTAGTATATTTTGGAGAGTTTTTGAAAGCAGTGGGTTTGAAGGTGATTGGGACCTTACACTCGACACTTCCAAGAATCAAGCTTCTAGTTTATGACACTATGACTAAATGACATACTGGATGATGACTATGTGAGATGTAGTAGGACACTGAAATAATCATGGTCCCTTTTCAGTACTGCAGTGTAATAAAAGCACAAGGAATTTAACAGCTGTCTCTAACCTGAATGATTTTCACAGCTTTCCATTTAGTGCTTTACTAAGAAAGTTGCTGTTTTACTTACAGGATTTTACTTATAGGATTTCTGAACTGGAAGGTCACCTCTTCCTGGATAAAACTGACACCTCCATCCCAAAACCAAAGCCAAACCAAACCAAAAGAAAACAAAACAGTTGAAAGGAATAGGTTGTCATAAAACTTCAAAACTTCTCCAGTTATTTGAGTATTTTCCCCACATGCCCACATTTCATTCCTTCACTTTGTGTCTTTCATAAAGTGTCAAGTAGGTCTATTTGCTCAGATTATTCCTATATTAGCAAATTAAGTGAAGGGCTCAGGCACTGACCAGTGACCACCGATGCAGCTTAATTGTACTACCTATGGCTCAGTTTTAGCTTGCACCATCTAGCATGTTCCCAAACAATGTTTTGAAACAGCTGAAGAACACTTTGCACCAAAGACCACCCACAGTAAACAGTTTTGATGCGGACAGCTTATTTTGGAGCTTAAGAGAAGGTAGGCATTTGGACACCAGCTATGCCATGTCACTTGGCCTCAGAACCAGAGAACAGTGCCTGGGCCATTTTATTTTTCAGGAGAGCTTTTGCCTCAAAGAAAAGCTTTGAGCCATTTATGCATGGATTTTCTCACCTAACTGCTGCTCCACAAAGACACTGAGGGCACCATGCCCATCCACCTTGCCAAAAGAACTGGGATGGTGTTCAGAGCTGAGAGGAAGAGAGAGATGAAGGAATCAAAGTCTGTGTGGGAGGTAGGATTGACATATAAATTCACCCCCTTTAGTCAAAGCATAGCCCTGTCCATTTATCTACCAAGCCGCCTGCTGTACCCAAAGAGAGTAAGTGGTGCAATGGAACACAACAGAGGACAAGTATACTATCTGTGCCCATTGGAACAACAGATGGACCTAACTTCATTGTTACTCTGTTTCCCACCACACTGTTATTTACCTTTGTCTCCATCTGTTATGTCTTGTCATGAGCTTATGTTGTGAATGCTCTGGATCAGTGACTGCACCTTGCCAAGCTCAGTGGGGTCCTGATTGTTGCCTGGAGACAGGCTGTTAGGCTATACATTCACAAGGGAAATTTATGCCACATCTACTTAGTGAAATTCATAATATGCAGTCCAAACAGATCAGTACTTTGTGTGCTATTTGGGTAGAACTTGGTGTTAAAGAAAGGAATATAAAAAGGTCAACAAAAAATA
>NW_010314678.1:5873-12765 GCF_000700745.2 Antrostomus carolinensis | reverse complement strand
GGAACTAAGGGTATAGTGACCTAACTCCCAGCTCCAGAGAACATTTTAATCCATATAAGATTCATATCTCTGTGTCTCTGTAGAGATTAGGGCCCAAAACATGATCAGAGACTTAATATATTTCTAAATAAGGCTGGAAGAAAGGGGTGAGCTACTGATACCACCCTTTTTCTACAATAATTCAGTAACAGAGCACTTCACTTGTGATACGGGGCAGATAATTTCAAATTCATTTTTCTACCTGGGTAGATATAACACATATCTCCAGCCCTAATCACCAGACAACTGGGCATTTGGAGATGAAATTCAGTTCCATTCACCAGTTGAGTACTCAGCGGAAAGACAATATTTTTTGGCCCAAAGAAAGACTGAAAGACAGCAAATGCGACATGAGTCTATAACTTCTTGCCATGGCAGTCAGCTTGAAGTTGGCAGACCTGGGGTTCCATCTCCAGTGTTCAATTTTATGTTGGATCCCACTGCATATGTCCTACACAACAACTGGATCAGCAGCCAACATTCCTAAGGCATGCTAGGGAAAATGCCCTAAAAAATAGTCTGTAGAAAGTCCTCATTTGAGTACTATTAATAATGTAACAATATCCCTTTTCTTACTTCATTATAAATAACAAAACATAGTAAAGAATGTTAAACTTGAAGGCTTGAACATTCATAGATTTTAAAATTATTTAATTTATTATTAATTAAAATTCATCATCCAATTTTTCCACCCACAGGAAGAAGCCTTGGACAGGCAAGAAAAATTTCTGAGGGAAGAAATCAGTCTTTGTTATTGGAAAATAATTAGTTTGCAAAGCTCTCGTACTTCACCTTTTGAAGAAACTTCAACGTGCAATGTGAGACAAAGAGAAGAGCTTTTGAGAAGAAAGAGTGGTTTTATGGTTAATGCTATGCATGATGCATGTAGAATTCTAGCCTCCCTTCTTTCACCATGGTCTTAGTCATGACACTTAAACCAACCCCTACACATGCAGATGATTAACACAGTGACTTTTATTTTCTAGATATCTGCTGTAAGAAAAATAAAATCAGATTTAAAGAATTAGTAAAATGTCATGATTGCAGTGAAAGCTGTTTGAAGCTGTCCCATCAGCTGCTATCATTCGTTACAGTGGTAGGTGTCCCAAGACAGGAAAAGATGAGGAGTTTCAAAGCAATCAAAGAGTACTATTGCTTTACAATTTCTCCTTCATGTCCCTATGCCTTGTGTATCAACATCAACTAAACAAGAGAAAAATATGTACTGATTCAATTAACCTTGTAGTGGAAGTGAGTTGGGATTATTAAATTTCCCTTACATTGTAATTCCAAACATTTCCCTGCTTGACCAGCTTTCAATCTTCTTTCCTGACTGGATCTATATTCCATCTTTCTCCTTTACCATGACTGCACAGTCCTGATTTCCTCTCTCCTGCTCTTCATTTCTTGGTTTTTTCTGTCCTTCTGTCTCCACCTGTGCCTACGTCCCTGTTCTGCATTCCTTTTTCTTTCCTTAGACTTTTCTTTCTGGTTAGATGCAGTTCTGGCTTTTCTCTACTTTCTCAGCAGTAAGAGCTGCAGTACTAAAGACTAGAGAGACAGAGCATAGCCATGTAATTTAGTGCAGGAGTAGCTTAGAGACCCCTGAACTAGCTCTAGTGAGATAACAGCTGACATTCCAGTAGTAGTTTAACAGATTTTTTTTTTCTTCTTCTTTCTTCATGTTGTAACTATTTAACAGTTATTTAACTGTTTGGGCTCATCCAGAGTATGACGCCTGAGAGATTTTTAATCATAATGAGTGACACTTATGCTGATTAAGATTGACACAGCTAGTGACGTGAACATGGAAAATGCAAAACAGCAGCTCTTTAAGCAACAATTAGCAAGGTTTTAAAAGCATGGTCTATGTATAGCATAACCTTAAACTGTGAAAAATGAACCTGTTAAGTGGTTAGATTACAAAATCTAACCACTATGAGGCATATAAAATGCCTCAATTTATATGCCTCAATCTATGAGGCGTATAAAAAGGATGACATGAAAAGAAAGATGTATCTCAGAAGAATAATATTTGTTGTCAAAACTACCTTGGAAAAATTGTAACAATACAGTCATTTAAAAACATTCATTGTAGAAGGTGATAACACAAATAGGAAAAGGAGAATCAATATGCCTATAATGAGAAGCTGTGATTTCACAACCTGTTTTGTGAAGCGCTAGCATCAGCTCAGTTTGACAATAGATCAAACCTAGCTCAAGACATACCAGCAAAAAAAGATTTGGTAAGAAATAAATGTGAAATGAAGTGTGTGGGGGTGGTTAGGTCTATACAGGCACATTTCCAGAGTTTTTATAGGGATTTCAGTAAAACAGACATCTGCCATTGGACATCAGCTTCTAAGTGTTAAAGATACTTTCAAAATATTGTAAAGCCATATTCAATACCAGTTCAGTGAACAGGGTATACAGAAAAACACATTCCTCAAAAAGTATTACCAGAATCTTATTGCCATCTTTTGAAAATTCCTCCAGCCTATCTTAAAAAGAAAACATGCACTATAGCTGTTAGCCAAAAGACTGGATGTGCCTAATATATGCAGGATTGAAGAGCCACTTTAGAAAAATTTTGTGGAAGATTTCAGAAGAAGGTGCCAATGGCTTAATGCTTACAAACCAGCAGTACTTGGTCAACTTGAAATCAAGAGTTATGCAGTCTGCACTGGCAAATATGGAAGCAAAACCTGAATGATTGCTATGATCACAAATTTAAACTATTGCAAAGTTTGCTTAGAACAGCAGGCCATAACCAATCAGGATCCAATAAAACAAATAAAATAGTAAAATATTTTAGCCTTATGAATAGTAAGTATGTCAGTAACAATAACGATACTGAATGTGAAGAATGCAGCAGCAAGGCTGAATTTAAAAAGTTTCAGCTGAGAATGGGTATCAAATTCATTGCAAAGGCTCAAAAATATATCATACCACCTTTCTATTTAGAAAATGCTCCTACTTCTTACTCACTCTCAGATGTCATTGGTTTATTGTAGAGAACAAGTATTCTTACCTTCAAAACATCCAGAGAAGTTTATTTAAAAAATTTCACTTGAGACTGAAGCATTTAAGAAAGACATTCTGTTTTATTAAGGAGACAGTTAATCTACAGGCTCTGCTTTGCCCTCTTAGTATCACCATGGAATTGATAGCATTTTTGTCCAAGTTTTAAGGAAGAAAACATCTTCACTGATAAAGTTCACCTAAACCTTAATGAAATAAAGATTTAAGAAACCAAATAAACCCTAACTCCCAAATGGTTTAGAGTAATGTTGATTTTTTTTTGTTTGTTTTTTAATCACCTAACTCCATAGTCACACAGATGTCTTTGAGTGTCTACAGTTGCATCTACAGTTATTTGCCCATACATGCAGTCATATGTTCTGGGAAATATGGTGGCAATTCAGGTTAACATATGCAGCCACGTCATCTCCCAAAACTGTAAGGAGGAGATGATGACAGCAACCTTAAGCATAGGAAAGCAGATCAGGATTTGTTCTTTCCAGATGACAGTTAGCACTCACATCTTGCTTATTTGCAGAGAGAACCCTGAAACATCAGTAAAAGCAGCAATAATAATAAAAGGTTAAAAATTATCTAAACAGTAAGAGATGAGTTAATTTCTTGTAACACAAATTAATAGAAGGTAAACTCTAGCCTCAGGTACTCTCAATTATGACACTTCATTATGGCATATTCTGGTTAAGATCTCTCTTCACTCTTTCAAATGCAGCTGGGACAGCATGCAGCCCAAGGATGCGTGAATCATAAGACCATTAGGAGCATACTGCAATATGTGGGGTTAAGACACTTGTCGGAAAAGGTAGGTACAAATGTTTTTTTGGTTTGGATTTTTTTTTTTCTTCCTCAGGCTGCTCTAATTTTTTGTGGTCTATGTTGGTTGTACATGCTTATTACAATGAGCAATGATCTGCATTCTCCTACGTTCGAATAAATGTCTTCTTACCATCTCTCCTTCCAACCCCAGGAGTCTTGTGTTTCCAGCAATGTAGTGGTTCATCTCTAAAGCTTTCTCCCCTTCCTCCTTACTGTTATCATAGTCTAGTTTTATTAAACTCTCCTGCAATGAGACAAAAAGGCTGAGGGGAGCTCAAACTGAGTCAAGATAAAAATATATGTATCTTATTATCATGATTGATTGTTCTGATTACTAAGCTAAGAGGCAGTAAGTGGTCATTATTGTTTTCTTTCTGGAAAAGAAGCTCATTTTCCTCCATTAGACAGGTCTTTGGAGATGGACAGCCATACCGTGTACTAAGGCAATGAAACCACTGAGGATTTCTTTTTCCTTCTGATACAGGGAAGAGCATAACACCACTGCTGAGAGATAGTCCCCTAGTTTATACTGGCTCTTAGGCAGATTGGAAATCTTCAGAGGTGCTTATATTTTTCTGAAGTACACACCATGGGCTGAGGTATGTATGTCAGGAGGATTATATATATATATATACACACATATATATCTATATATATATATGTGTGTATATATATATATACACACACACACACACACATATTCCCAAATCAAATATGAGGACTTTTTGAATAAAAAGAGCCCACAGGTCACTTATTATAAGGAGGAGAGACAGTATTTATACTACAGGAGGTAAAGATTAACCAACTACTTCTATAGTACTTCAGAGTAGTAGTACTTATTGGCACCAATGAGGAAAACCAACTTAATTGTTATAAGAAATCTTATAAGAGTAAGATTAGGTTAGGTTCAGTGCAAAAAAACAAAAAAACAAAAAACTAAAAAACTCATCAAAATGCTTGAGACACTGGCTTTGTAGCACCTTCCTATCCACCTGCAATAGCTAAAAACAAACAGAACTGTAACCCCCACTCTTTCTGTGACTATTTGGTGTTGAAGGAAAACTGCAAGAAAGGGAGAGCTGAATGGTGAAAGCAGGAATACAGAAGTCACTGATTAATATCTATGATCCACTCAGCAACCTTTATTTTTTTTTTTTTTTTTCCCAAGAGTGCATTAATATACTATATGCTTTGAATAGAAGCATACAGAAGACACATCAGAGCACCACTTAACATACTTTTATATCTTTTGCACAAAACATCTCTGGCTACATGGAATCACTGAGGAATGGTTAATATAATCTTGCCTAAATAAATTCCAGAGCAAATGAGAGCATGGAATTCGTACTGGAAAGTCGAAGAAAAACTAAAGCATTAGGTTGAGGTTTTTTGTTCTTTTGGAGGGAGGGTAGGTGTTGTTAATACTGTCATCAATTGACCATTCACATACTTATGGCTGAGCATACAGTCCTAAGTTTGAGCCACAGACCTTAACCATATTCCAAGAGTAATGAGACTTGCTGGGTAATCAGCACTTTTAAATGTCAAACTGCTTCAACTGCCCAAGATGTAGAACTGTATAAAAATTTTGCCAATTAAAGGCTGTGCACCAAATGTAAGGGCACTAACCAATGAGTGTCTAAATAAGACTTTTTCAAAGAGCTGGATTTTTGGAAACTGCTGAGTGCCCACCCTCAGAAAATCTGTTTTTTCAGTGTATTCTTAGGGATATGATTGACAAGAAGGCTAAGACTGGGATGGCTGAAAAGGTTACTATGTCCCCCATCCCTGCTGTTCTAGAATCAGATCCTGAACCATGGCAGCAACATACTGACAGCTCAGCCTCTTCAGTTGACTAACGAGCAACTTGTGCAGGGGAACAGGGCAGGCAGAGCAAGTGGTAATGTTTTTCACCTTCTCAACCTACACTAGCTCTCCTCCATGCATTGAAGAATGCCCTAAGGAGATGAATTTTCTGAGGGTGAACACTCAGCAAATTCTGAGATCCTTTAGGGAATCTCATTTGGACTGTGAAATCTGTGGATCCTAAACAAACATCATAGGTCATGCCACCCCAGATTAGGAACCCAAAAGATCCCTTCCTGAAATCCTTACTTTAGACTGTAGATTTGCACTAACACCCATGTAAGGCAGTTTACCTTGCTGTACTAGCATCTACACAAATTAAGTGTTTTTCAAGACCCTCCTTAGTAGTTTAATTTCTTAAACATCTTAAGTACTATTGAGTAAGTCTCTGTTATATACTGCATGCATTTTTGGCAACCTTCATCATATTTGTTTTGTATTGTTATTTCTATTTTTTTATTCTGTCTGACTATTAAAGTGATATAAAATTTATTGTTGTAAAAAATTTAGTGAACAGCATAGACATAGTGAAGTAAAACTTTTCACTTCTTGAGTCTGTGCAAAGAGTGAAGAGAACTGAAGTGCCTACTTCTCAGTGGCCCACATTGTTCAAACTTCAGACTTCTGTAGATTTTCACATGCAGGACTATATGTCCAGTGACTATCTATATGTCAAATGAACTCTAAGAATGTTTTTTTTTTTTAATTATTTTTATTGTAAACGCAATAGGAAAGAGGTGCACTGTCCCAGAGCAGGTACTAGAAGACACTCTGCCTCATCAAAACAAAGTACCAAAGCTTTCTGGCTTTGAAAATAGAAAGGTAACTCTCTAAGTTTTTCTCCTCTCCCAGCCTAACTAATTAACTAATGGAGCTGTGCCCATGCCTTCTCCACATACTTCTCTTATTTTGGCTCATTTTTCTCTTGTACTTCTATTCCTCTGCAAATTCAACTCTAGTCCTACATTATAGAAGGTATGTGATGGAATAATCTTTGCCAGCTCTTTTGTACTCAACTTCATTCAGTCATCTAAAGGGATATAGATACTCAGAGACAAATGGATGTACTAGTACAGTGGTTGTCTAAGCATTTCAGTGCCCCTGGCTTTCATGCAGAGTGGAGAGTAGTAAG
>NW_010314678.1:0-5846 GCF_000700745.2 Antrostomus carolinensis | reverse complement strand
AAGGGCTGCCTGGACTTCCAAATTAGTCTAATCCAGAATAGGCTTGATGTTGTGTGACAGAAGTGTTTTGATGTAGAGAAATGTCTTTCCAAGCATTCAGCAGATAGGTCTGAGCTTTTTCATAAAGCTTACTAATTCAGCAAAGAATGTATTTTGGTTTCACAGATATGCAAGCTTTAAACATGCATTATTCCCTTTCAAATTACACTTTACAGAGTATTATACCCTGGGAGAAATTATTCATAAATGGCACTAATGAGTGTCAAGCTGCATTGCAAGGCATTTTGAAAATTGTCCTATTAATTAATGGAGTAATTAAGCTTTTGTCAGTGACATATCATATTTCTGACAGGAATAGATGGCCTGTGTAAGTCTGTGCTAGGCAGCTATCCAGGCAACCACTGTGTTTAATGGATGGCAGCAATTTAGTCCAGGTTTATGGTGATGGGACCACCTGCATAGGGGGAGCTGGCAACCTGCATACGCAAACAGCACTTTGCACTTTTCCTCGGTAAAATCATCTTAATTCTAGATTGATGTAGCTCTCCCTAGGATGACACATTAGTTTTTTGCCATTAAACCATAAGTACTGTTTCTCTGAGCTTTTGTGACAAAAATGTCAATTAACTTGCAACTTCCATTTCCATTTAATTTTGTATTCTTCTTCTGTTTGCATATTAATGTGAACATGGTGCAGAACTGTTAGATTAAAATACCTTGCTAAGGCTAATAACATGTAATGCATACTTATTAAGTGTAATAGTTATGAAAACATAAAACTTTTAGGAAAATACATTTTCAACTTGCCATCTCCTTTAGAAAAATATATCTTCAGACACTTCTCCCATCATCCAGCTCCCAAAAACCCTGAGGGGGTGACATGAACAAAGGCAAAGAGAAGACTAAAAATAGAAAGAGGAAGGGGAGAAACTTCTAAGTGCAGGCCAACACTGTAAATATATATTATTTTATTCCCTTAGCAACAGATCCCTAATAATTCTAATATTAATAATTTATTGCCTGGCTTCATTTAACAAGGTCTTAGAATTGAACTTAGAAGAAAAAGGGCACGAAAGAGGAGAACTGCATTGGTGGACTGATTTTACTTCCCTGTGATAAGACAGTTTATATGCTTAGATTTGTTAGCTGCACATCTTAGAACACATCTAAGTATTTTCAAATGTAGATGAGTAGAACTATTGAGCCAGTACTGACATAAAATATCCACTGTCTTGCTTGGGATAAAAAGTAGCAAGCTAGCCTCAGCACAATGATCAGTGCAGTTAAACACTGATTTGTGGCTGATGACTCCAGCAACACACTTCTTGCAAACAAAACACAGTGGAAAGGCAGGGAAGGTTCTTTTGCTGATCAGCTTCATATTTTCCCTTCTTCCAATTTCAGATGATTAAGAGTTTATTTTTTGTCAGTTTCATGAAGCTGCTAAACTCAGCAGAATTTAGACACGCAGGATTGCACAGCATAATTGACATGATTAAAGTATGAAGATGTCTTACATTTAAAATATTAGGCCAAATCTATTTCTAGTATATCTGAAACAATGAGACTCACACCAATGGTTAAGTTGTACAAGAGTGAATACTAAATATCAATGTATGTAAAATAACTACTTCTGATCACATTCAGAATACATTATTTTGGACTGCTTTCATTTGACTATTGCAGAAACAGAAGATATGGAAGCTAGTTCAGGAGATGAAAGAAATAACATACAGTTGACAGGCTTGACCCTCCTCATGGTCAAAAAGACAGCTTGATTATCAACTCTCAGGATAACAACTCCACTGTCCTGAAGGAGTCTGGATTTGGACTGCTTAGTTTTCAGTTGTCAGAGGTTTTAAAATAGTGTTTCAAGCATTCCAAACATCACGTTGGGAGGTTAGGTAAGCATCAAATACACTTAAATTGAAATGGTGATTCATTACAATGCCTGAGACACAGAGTTCATTTGTCATAAATTACAGGTAATCTGCACTTTTACATTAGCTCAATTACCAGTAACAGAGTTTTAATGCAGTACTTACACGGTATTAGAGGAGAAATCTTCGGTACTACTGGATTTATCTCAAGGAGGAAATGAAAACTAAATTGAAAAGGCTGGTGCAGAAGAAATGCTGATGGGACACCAGGGAATGGATGTGAGGACAGAGAGCCATGTCAGTCACATGAATGGAGAAAGAAATAACAAAGATAAGAAAGAAGAGAATTAAAACACATCGTGTAAAGGAAAAAATGTAGTGCATGAGGGACACATGAAGAAGGAGAAACAGCAAAATCTAGTAGGGCAGAAAGGGCACTAAAAATGAAGGAAGAGGAAGGGAATGAGAAAAGTGATAAGGTCAGTTATGTGGAATTTGACTACTCCTAGATAAACTTTGAATAATAACACTAGAGATTTAAAAGAAAACAAAAAGATTGTGTATTTTTCCTGCAAAAGTCAGACCTTCACGAGAGAGAACGGAGAAGGCAGTTTCAAACTACTTCCAGTCAGTCCCTTTGCTGCTTAATTCAAATGTGTCTGTTTCTGATTAAATTTTCAAACCCAAATTTAGGTGGTTTCAACAACTGCTGAGTACTTTTACCCAGAGTTTAATGGGATATATGTTTTTTTCAAAATCAGAGTGCTTCTACTTTAATGAAATATCTAACAACAGATTGAAAAATATTAATTTTGTCACTCAGGCTGGAAGAATTTTCCTGTTCTGTAGACATTGTCCTTTAGATTAGTGAACTGATCTTTTGAAAGAAAGATTGAAGTGTTACAAATAAAATTTGGACTCCCACATAACTAGAGATGCATAGCTATTTTGGACTTAAATTAGCTAAAGTGTACATCATGGGATGCACAAATTTATTATAAAAAACAGAAAAAGGAAGTATAGTTGAAAAGAAAGTCCATCTCCAAAACTCCTATATTTCCCTCCCCCTTCCCTGCTGAAATACAACAGAAAAAAATGTTTTTGGAAAAGCATCACAAGACAGTGAATAAAAACCAACCAACCAACCAACCAACCAAATCACCCCCCCAAACAAAAAAACCAAAACACATTAAGCTTCTAGAATCAGAAATGCTGGTGTACCTGGGAAAAACAGACAAGCAAACAAACAAAACCCATAAAATGTTGGAATCTAGAAAACTCAGGGTAAATATTCTTGCTGTATCATACTTTACCACATGGTAAACTTAGAATGACCTGCTAAAGGTTCATTAAACAGCCTTTGTTGAGGGTATTCATCTGGAATATAAAAGATTGAGATTGAGATCTCTCATCTGTCTCAGACAGCACAAGGACATGAATCAGACGTGATATTCTCTCCCTAACTAACACTGTTGATCACAAGGTTATTTGTAGTCCTGGGATCCTGTACCTGCTCTCCGTTTGACCAGAAATTCCACAGTCTAACCAAGGAACCTTTCTGACTGAAAGTTCTGTCAAAATTGTTATGCTCTCACTATTAATAAATTCCACAGTAACAGAAAATGGCTGTCCTGTACCAAGACCTTGACAAGTGTCAGTTTTTTTTTTTTTTTAATAGGTAAAGCTCCCTTATTGTTCCTCTAAATTGCCTGTACTTTACTCTATGACTCATCCAGACCTCTTTGCTGCTTTATAATCTTAAATTATCTCCAAAACCTCTTTTGTACTTTCTCTTCAAGCAACAATTAACCACACGATTTAGAGCTTTTAGAGCTTTCTGGAATCAAATAGCCTACACTTCATAAAATAAATTTTAGCAAATCAGTCGTAGAAACAATAATAATTTCTTATTTTTTATTTTTTTTTTTTTTTTAATAGACACTAAAAGAAAAAAAAAAAAGACTGAAAATATATTGCTTAGAAAAAATATTTATTTACTAAAAACTCCTATCATGCTTTCATGCTTTTGGTTCCATGTATGCCACAGAACATCTTGTCATATAAAAAATAAAGATAACCATAACATCATAATACCTACTTTTAATTTTTCTTCATGATATGAATTAGAGCTGGAATTTTATCAAAACTTCAGTAGTAGCTTTGAGCTCTCAAATTTTGCCCATCAGCTAATAACACTTTTTAAATTCAGATTTGGTTCATAAAACTCTTGCAGTATATGGGCACATACATCCTTTATATGTGTGAAAGATAATTATTTTATGTAATTTCTTGTTTATTAAGCTGAAAAAAATCTCTTTTTTGACCATTAGCAAGTTTAAGGGTGAAAGAAACTGAAGAATGCTTTTACCACTGGATAGAGTCAGGGAAAGCCTGAAAGTTTTTGACATTGTTTGGATGTTCAGGAAAGCATTTATTTTAGTATGTACAAATATTAACTACCACTATCAAAAGAGCTACCAAAATTACTGAAATTGCAAAACGTTCATGAAGCTCAAATTTTATCATCAGTTAATGATTTCGCATCATGTAAATTTTTTTAAGATTATTTGTTTTATGCTGGGAAGGCAAATTTTTTTCTAATCAAAAACAAACTCAGTCCAAACTGAGAACATCTGAGATGGAAAATACCCAAGTATATATTAGAGAGATTAAAAGAGACAAAATTATACCTGAAAGCCATTTGTTTTCATTCAGGTTATATATTCAGTAAATTCTATTAACATATGAAATTCTGTTTTCTTTAATTTCTGAATTACTTGCATAAGAGATTTTAGCATCTCAAGAGTTATTTTGGTGATGCATGAAAATGAGTGATCAAGGGAACCCAAAGGTTAACAAGTCACTAACTGCGTGATCTCTCATTTGTTATTAGAAACGTTTAATATTCCTGAATATAAATGAGAAGGGTATGAGCAGTAACCCAGTACCATTTTTACAAAGTATTTTTTTCTGAAAAGACCTTAGAAACTGATGTCCTTTTTTAGTGTAACACATTTAAGTGTGCTACCATATACTGAATGCTATGATGTTGTTAGATTGATGGTGTAAGAATGACAATGTGGACTTTGTCATGCACAGCCCCTTCAAAAAAAAGTCACTCAGGAGAATGACACTGTGAATAGGGTCACTTTGTTCCCCATCTCTTCAGTTATGCAAAGAACATAAACACAGTGTATCAGCAAAGCTGAAAGCCTAATTGACTTCAAAAGCCTCCCTATCTTCTGTTCACAGTGTTGAACTTCTAAGCTGGAAAATACAAAATGTGCCTGAAATGGAGAAGTATAGAAGAAAGTTCTTGCTTGCAGCTTTTTTTTTTTTTTTTTTTTAATGAGCTACAGATTATTTTCTGTAGTGAGAAATATTCTGTTATAATTTACTTCTATTTTATGCCATATATGTTTCAATTATTTTCAGTCTTCTAAAATTCTGAGAATGAGGAAACAAATTCTCAGCCACTGAATGTGTACAATTCCTTAAAGTTCTTGAAATACTTTGAAGTTCTCTAAGATTAAGTTGCTAGACTATCCAAGCTAGATCCTGTAAATAACAGGAAGGATATACAAAATGAACAGGAATATTTTAGATCTACTAATTTAGATAACGCCTGCAGATCTGCATACTGCCCACAAACATGCTGTATTTCATTTTTATTCTTTCCATAAATCTCAAGCACAAAGTTGCACTGTGAAGCACAAGTAAGCAAATATGTCTTGTGATAGTAGATGCTGTGATTGCCGTCATGAGAGATGTTCTCCCACAGAGGACTAATTTTTCCTGACGACAGAATTGATGGGATAGTTTTATCGCTCCTCTGAAATGGCTGAGAGTAGAAAATGTTTTAAGTTTTCTTAATTACATCAGAAATCAAATGCTTAACACTAATATAATGGTGTTAATATAATATAGAAGACAACTGACAATGCAGTTATATTATTTATATATATA
>NW_010314677.1:9986-20188 GCF_000700745.2 Antrostomus carolinensis | reverse complement strand
TCTCACTGGGTGGGAAGAGTGAATGCAGGACTGCACGGTCCTACTGAGGGTTAAACCACCACACCATCCTAATCAATGCGACTAATGTACTTTATACCTGCATTAAATTAGTCTGAAGGCAGATTAATGTAGAAGAGGTACTTTTAGCCTGACTTTTCCAGATTGCAAAATTTAGAGTGCTGCCAGGAAAATTAATCAAAGAGTTCGGCTGGAAAGATATCTGTGCAGATATACAATATGCATAAGCTGCACTGTGCTACTTTTCAGCCATACTGGCCTATTATTAGCTTTTTTTTTTTTTTTTTTTTTCTTTTAGGTTGAGGTGTAGTTTTCATAGGATCAATTTAGGCTTAAGAATGATTAAAGGAAGTTACCTATGAGTCCTTTGGGTTAGGGAAGTACATTATTTTCTTTAAATTAATCTAGTAAGATTTAATTTCTTGCTATGTGGGTGTTACGGGGGTAGGGAGGAAACACACCTGACTGTCAGGCTGTGACTAATGGAGCATTAGGCTGTTAAGCAAAACTGAGCATTTGGCAGCATAATCAAAATGTTTACAGCAAAGGTGTTTAGTGGAATTCTCCAATTGTCAGGTTAAATCAACAGAAGCCATCTTTCTTTGCTCTGCTTGAGTTCAGTTTATCAGGTGGCTCTTTCCAGCTGTTTTTTTTTTTTTTCCTGTCTCATCTTAAATAACAGCATGTTCATCATTTCACCCTCTTGACTCTGTTTTGTCTCTGTGATATCAGCTGTAACAGAACAAATTTATTGCACAAAATACCACATGGCTAACACCAGAAAAATCTCTCTTCTTTAAATATTTTACCTAAAAAAGGGTTCAAATACAGTCTGTGATGTGACAACTGAGGTTAATCCTGTTTTTAAATAAAAATTTTTATGCACTATATGGTGAGAGAGAAACACTGCTACTGTACATAGAGCGGAGGATTCCCAAGGGCACCTTGGGGTAAAAAGTGTCCTGAAGAATATGAGCATCTTATGAGATTTTACTGTGTCGTACTAGCTTCTTATAGATTGACTCTTACTCTTTTCCAGTCCTTTGGGCAATTAAATGTTTAAAAGTAAAGATCTGGGGGCTTGGGGCTCACAGAGAGCCAATTGTATTTCATACTCTGATTCTATTGGCCACAGTATAGCCTTGTCTCTAGTGGTGTTGTTAGGAGTCTCCTGCAGAGAAGGTTGAATTCCACTTGTTATGCTATTGTTCAGCAAAGAGTAACATGCTCAGTGCTCTTGACAAACTGAGATAGCTAATTCTGATATTAAAACCATTTGACATGAAAATTGTTATTTACAGGTATCATGATGGTATAAACAGAACAGCAGTAATGCAATATACTTACAAGAAACACCTTGCAAAAATTGCTAACATTTATGTAAGCTGCAACTCTAGCTGTAAAATTATTTAAAAGCACTGAGTACAAGTCTGATGGATAAAATGACTACAAAAGAGCTTTAAAAAGGTACAAACCCCTAGTCAGTTACCTAGGGATAAGACAATGTTACAGCCTTAGCAAAATTATATACTTGTAGGGATGATATTGTTTGTATGACAGCTATCATCTCACTATGAAGAGTCAACTGAGGACGCCTACTGACATTTTAAAATTAAATGTAAAAGTCCGTATTGTTAACTATTTTATTTCTCATCTGAAGAAGGATAAAGCAAGAATTAATGTCTTTGCATAATTTCCCATGTATTTTTTAGAAGTATCAGCTGTTATTTATGTGCCAGATGAGAGCATTATAAGAACAAGTTTATAAGCCAAGAAAAGCTAATAGACACATTCAGATGGGCAGAGTATATGGTCACTAGGAGAAAGGACTTATTGTCAAGTCATATTAGCTAACATGATATTCAGCAGGTGTTAGTTCATTTCTGATTTGTCTTTTGTACGCCCTGTAGTCCCCTTTGGTTTAATTTGCTACTTTACTTTTCTTGTCAGGGGACTGGAAGAAGTTTCTATTCAGTGAAGTGCAGATGAACAAGAACTATCAGGAAGAGTAAAGATACATAATTTTAGGGCAACAGATCTCTTGCATTTGTGAACCAAATCAAAATATATTATTAGGCTATAGCTTGTTTAAATAATTATTAGGTTACAATATTTAGATTTGAAGTAACTTTTTATTTTTAAAACTCCATCTGTTATATAACAGATTTAGGCATGTTTTGTGACGTTCTGAGCTGTGTGATTCTCGGCTGAGCTCTAATCAACCGTGGAAGCTTGGTATGTGAGCAAGGATCCAGAGTTTTATGAAAGACCTATGCTGTTTTCTCACAGAGTTGAAATACAGCTGCTTCATTGTATTTTCGAATTGTGTGAAAAACACTGTGAAAGCATAAATAAATATGAAGGTCAAGGATCAATACCATCCGTTAGAATTTGAACTGAGAAGACTTGGTAATCCAGGCTAGAGTTTGATAATCCAAAATGACCTTGTTTTAACCAAAAAAAAAGTTGTTCAGAGAAGGAATACAAAATAAATCTGTGTAGGAGATGACCTACAGAATGAATCATATGCTTGTCAATCTTTATTACACGTGTGAAATTCTTAAGAGTATTAAAAAAAATCGCTGCATCAATGTACAGATTGGCAGGTTGTTGGGCAGGCATGGAGTTGTTGGGTGGCTTTCTCAAGGTTATAAACCACCCAGGAGATGTGAACTTCCCTAGTTCTTTTCTTTAACAAGTAGATTATTCTTCCATTTCAGGAGAGGGGGAAGTATGAAAATTTTATAATTTAAAGTAACAAAACAAAAGGGAAAACTGCACCATGGAGCTGTGAAGAAGTGACTTAAAAAGCTTGTCAGTGACAGAAAATTCGCATCTAATGATCTTCCACTTTGATACATGATGCTTTTCTGGTTTAATCTCTTTTCAAATTCGGTGTAATCTCCAACTGCCAAAAGCAGTAGTCACATTTCTAGCCTCACTTCTATTCTGCCATCACACCTATGTGAGATTCTCATTTTAATTTGACTCTGCTTGCTTGCATACAGGTGGGACACAAGAGCTGGGGTTGAGGAAAGGGCAGGACCTTGTCTCTTGGCACAGGACCTGCTTGTTCCGATAAAATATTAATTGAACTGTAAACTCAAGACAAGTGACTTACAGTAAGTGGCAGTATTTTATATTATTAGTCAAACTTTTTTTTTTTCCTTATGTGACAAGATAGAGCAAAATTATCTGAATGAAACAACTTTCAGTAACTTTTTAGGTGACAACGATCTGGTCTGGTCAAGAACATCTAAGCATCCAGTTTTGACTAGAATATGCTCCCACTGGAAGGATAACACATTGTCCTGGTTTTGCTAGGATAGAGTTAATTTTCTTTTTAGTATCTAGAATAGCTGTAGTTTAGTTTCAGTGTGGGATTTGTTATGAGAAGGATGTTGATAAGGTACTAATGTTATGAGTTGCTGCTGGAGCCTAAGGCCATCATGTTTGGCTAGTTTTCAGGTGGAAAGGATCTGGTGGGGAGAAGTGTAGTAATTGGCAAAACCCAAAACTGGCATTTGGATATGCCAATGAGATATTCCATATCCTATCACGTCACGTTCAGTATATTAACCAGAGTTGACCAGAAAATGAGAGCATTCTCTTGGGGATCGCTCAGGCTCGCTCTTCTGGGATTGCGGTTTCAGCTTTGTGACTGTCTCTGCTCTGGGATCACTGGCTGGCACAGGCTGGGCATTGGTTGGTGCATGGTGAGCAACTGCACTGTGAATCACTCATTCGTATATTCTGTTATTACTGTTATTATCATTATTATTTTATTTCAATTAGTAAATTGTTTCTATCACAACCCATGAGTTTTCTTACTTTTACCTTTCTACTTTTCTCCCCTACTCCCAGGGGGAAGTGGGGGGGGGGGGGGATGGGGGAGTGAGGGAGGGACTGTGTTTGACTGCAAGCTAAAGGAGTGAAATCACCACATGAATGGAGAATAAAGATGCCAGGAATGAGGATGTAGTGCCATAGACAATGGGACTTTGGTACATAAAGAGAAGCCCTAGAAGACTTACCTGAAAAGTGTTATGGGTGGTAGGACTGGACTAGGCAGTGAGAGTTCAGCTTTATGCCATTGTCACAGAGCAAATTCAATTTAATAATTGTGTGTAGGAGGTAGTGGAGTGTTCTGTGAGATGACTGCTGCTTTTCTGCTCAAAAACCCAACAATTCTTACCGAATTCCTTGTAAAGTGCATATAAACAAACAAGCATTAGTCTGCTTCTGAGAAGGACCCATCCTGGAGGCAGGTGAGGTCACTGGTGCCTTTGGGACAGCTAAGCAGCCCCCTTCCTCCAGGGGCAGATGAGGGAGGCATTTGGGATCCCGTGCTGCAGGGGGAGCCCAGGTTACTGTAGTGAGGGTGGCCAGCTGGCCCCTGCAGGCAGTCTTGGGCCCATGGCCCCAGAGCAAAGCTCCCTGTGGATGGTGAACAGGACTGCTCAAGCCAGGCCAGCAAAGCAGTGAAGGTATCTCCCATCGCACAGGGGCAGCTGAGAAGTAACTGTGGTTTTGTTAGGTTCTCCCTAAAAAACTCTTTTAAAAGTTTATCTACTTGAAAAGTTGTGTGTTCTTGGTTTAATTCTAGCAGAGCCTTTTGGGTTGTGTGAGTTAAAGACCCTTCAGACTTCTTTATGGAGTTTTTAGAAAGTTTAATATAAAGTTTTACTATAAAATTTTCTAGCAGACTCACTTGGGAACTGATTTTGCCCTGATATATACCCACCCACAGATACAGGTATATATTTCTTACAGAAATACTTACTGTAAACATGCTGTCAATTCTTAGGCACTTTTTTTTTTAAAATTACATCTGCTCTTGTTCACTGCTACATCTGTGTAGCTCTCAAAGACAGCAGCCTACTCATCCTCTCTTTCTCCTTTGTTTCATGAGAGAAAAGGGCAATATAGGAAAAGGAGAGGGGGGAAGTAAATCAAATGTCAATCAAAGGTTCTTATCAAGTTCCCTCAGAAGAATAAAGGACTATGTTTACCTGCAGTTTCTCAAAAGTAGTGCTGGATTTTTCTTTTTCTATTTGAACAAAAGGGAGAAGATTGCAGGGATGGGAATTTCCATTTGTGGTTTACAGAAATGTGTTTAAATTGCAAGTAGTAGAAGTTTTGTGCTATTTTAGTAGTTTATTTACAGAGAAGGATGGCCTTGGGTTTAAGGTACAAAAGTGAAAATCAGAGGATACAGAATATCTGTCCCAGAGGCTGCATATCTTCCTAGGGGAGATAAAGTAGGTGATTTAAATTCTATCTGCAGAACTGACAGAGTATATTTTTCTTTTTAGTGGCATAGTGAGACTAATTTTGTTAATCCTTTGAAGTGCTCAGAAGGCAGCTGTGGTAGATGTGCAAAATATTAGTACTTGCAAGTGTTCTAGATGCCAAAATACATAAGCATAGGGCAATGAACATGATGCTGCAGGCTGCATACTGAAAACCATGGCAGTGCTAATTGGTAAAAAGAATATTAATTCACATCAAATAGTCCACGCTGGCATCTGACTGTTTGACTGTTATGAATATTATGATTTAATTACTACTTTTTGGCAGGTCTGAGGATGTTCCATCAAACTGGAAAGATTAGATTTGGTGTGCATGAAAGGGATGGGCAATGTCTTGCCTAATACAGCTATGTCTTAATTAGTTTTTCCCTATCATGAACATAACAGAGTTTCAGAAGGACTGACACCTTACATTACAGGAAACATGTTAGAATTGCCTTGCTCTAGTTACTTTTAATCTCATGCATATGATGAGATTAAAAACACTGTCTGTTTGACAGTTTCAATGAAAATTAGGTTCCCCTCTAAGTAGCATTGTCATCCAATGAATAAGTTTGGATCAACAGAGCTGCTGTAAATAACATACTGTCCTGGTTTTCATCTAGGACAAAGCTGGGTTTCTTTTTAGTAGCTAGAATAGCGCTGTGTTTTGATTTCAGTATGGGATTTGTTATGAGAGTGTTCTTAATGTTTTCAGTTGTCACTGGAAGTTGAAGGACTTTGTATTTTGCTAGTCTACAGGTGCAAGGTCTAGGGGGCACAAAGAATATTAAAATTGGTAAACTAGATTGGCATTTGGATATGCTGATGTGATATTCCATATCATATAATATAATGTTAAGCATATTACTGAGGGGCTCGCTCTCTGGATCTTGCTATAATGGGATTGTGGGATTGTGGTTTTGTTTCAGGGTTGTTGCTCCTCCAGGATCATTGTCTCTGAACAGGCTGGGCTTGGCGAGCAATTGCACTGTGTATCACTCATTTCCATATTTTATTATTATTTTAAGTTTATTTTATTTTAAATATTAAATTGTTCTTATCTCAACCTATGAGTCTCCTTACCCTTACCCTTTCAATTCTCTCCCTTATTCCCTGTTGGGGGGGATAGTGAGCAAGTGGCTGTGTTTGGCTGCTAGCTAAGTGAAACCACCACACATAAGATGAATAAATTTTGAAAAATTTATTTTTTTGTTTATTAAATTCTGTTTATTAATTTTGTTTATTAAATTCTTAGTAGTCATCTATTACATTATGTACATAAAGTCTGAAAGTTTAGGATAAGAGTCTTTGTCATTTATTACATTGACTTGTTTTCTCTCTTCAAGTCTCTTCCACCACCTCCCCTCATCTTACAAAAGGAAACAAACATTTTTTTCCTGTTTAACAGATAATGAAATTTAAATTCAAATAATAATGGAAATTTCATTAGGCAAATTACTGTTTTCATCCCTCCCTTTTCCTGTCACCTAGATGGATGAGAGGCTAGGAACAGGTAGAGGGTTTAAGATGTCACAGGATGGTAAAGATGACAAATTGTTTCATCTTTCTGACAACTTCACTTAAAACAAACAAATGAACAACCCCCCCCCAAAACAGACAAACAAAAACCCTCAAACCCATAAGACTTGATCCTATTAGTTTTCAGTAGGAAATAAGCTTAGAGTTGATGCTTTGCTCAGAAGTGAAAGGAAGACGTAATTTCTGTATGAAAAGCAAGAGTGCAACTTCTCTAAACAGATGAAACTGCCTGTGAAGATAGCTAGATCCACATTCAAATTCTGTTACAGCAACACTAATTTCTTGCTCCTAAATAGATCAATCAGATTTCTGTAGCTATTAGAGAATGATATCAGTTTGAGTTAATCAGTCAATTAACTTTTAGTAAAGCAATTAACAAGATGGAGAAAAAAGGAAACCTTAAATGTGTCATAATAGAAAGATTACAGGTATGATGTGATGTTACACCTCATAAGACATGATTGTTTTTTTGGGAACAGGAGAAAGATAGTAAGTAGCAGGAAAGCCACAAAGCAACCAGTAGAAGAAGATACCTAAATTAGCTATAGTCACCAAATGGCTGATGATCCATACCCCACCTGCAAGAAAGTCTGAAGAGGGAGAGAAGTCAAGGATGTGCTGCTTCTCTTGCTAGTTGGCCAGTCTATATGGAAATGGCGTGACTTAGCAGTTAAATAATGCTAGTTTGACTGACATATATGATGGACCCACAGGAGCAAGGCTAGTTTTCTGGTGCAGAGTTTAGTCCAGACTGGAAAGTAGCTGGTTTTCTATTGTCAAATTCCCCTCTGTCCAGGCTCTGTTGTGTTAGGGACTGGAGGAGGCTGAGTTGGGCTGGGCTAGGGGACCCCTTCAGGCAACAAGGACTAGATTTGGAGAATGGGGCTAATAAGAGATTGCTGGATGGGTTGGAGGACAATGCCCCTCACAATGGTGATGTGGAGACGGTTTTACTCAGGTCATTTCTGTGGAAAAGGCCTTGGCTATATAGGAGATGCTCCTGCACTAGGAGCAGGAACATTCTAGCTGGGGTCTGTATTAACATGAGAAAAGAACTCTTGGGCAGAGGGTTGAGCAGGGTCCCTGTGACCTCTCTGAGCTGCACGTTCCCTCACTGGTGGGTCCTGTAGTTGCCAGTATTTTTGCCATTATTTGGAGTGTGCCACTGACTTACTATTTTGGGAAATGATAGGTTGTCCAAAATTCACCTGAACAAACCAGTTGGATCCAGAACAGAAGCTGGCCAACCCTGATCTAAGCAATCAAGGTTAAAGGACAAAGATTACTTGAAGTGAGAATTCCAGCTAGCTGTAAAGAGAGCTGCTATATTTTTCCTGAATAGATCATCTGCATGCTTGCAGCTGTCTTTTTCAATTCAACTCTTTGTGATGCTGAGAAGGGATTTAAAGTTCTGTGTTTCTGTTATAGTCGTATCAGCTTGCATCTATTAAATCTTTCCAATGGAGAGTGATGCCAAACAATAGGTCCTCAGTTCTTTGTCCATTCGCAGTCAAATTCTTTGGCATAATTTTTCCCTACTGAGAAGGTAAAGATGTTTCTTAAGCTCTCTTATTTAATTATTCAGAAAACTGAATTAATTCACTGTCCCTTTCCAGGAGCTTTTACGGTAAGCTTCTGCAGAAATGTTTGTTTTCTCTTGCTCTTGGGAAAGCATTGTATTTGAATTGTGAAATTCTGCCTGTGCAAAAAAGGGATGCATCAGCAGTATTTAAAAAAAAATAATTCTACCTGATCAAATGAAAAATCACTAAATTATGTTCTAACCTGAAAATACTTCTCCATCATTGAGTTTTCCATGGTGGAGGAAAGGGCAGAGAAACAGAAGATTAACTGAGTGTTTAGAGTCAAGTGTGCAGTTCAGTGCTAAGATAAATCAGGATAATATAGCCATGGCTGAAGTTTCAAGGTTGTCAGAAGTAAAAGAAATAGTTGTTGATTCCCCCCCCCCACCTCATTTCTAAGTGTCTTTAAAGTGAGAAAGCCTTGATAGGAATGGATTACTGATTTCAGGAAGGAGATTCTTTCTTAAATATATCTCCTCCAGATGTAGTTATGTTGTTATTCAAAACTGGCTGGTCTTAGCTAAAGTTCTAAAAAGTGCCCACTGATGTAAGCTCCTTAGTTTTTGGTACTTAACACAAGACATGAAAAGTAATGGTATTTCCAGTACAAAATACCGGTACTTTCTTGAAGTCAGGTTTTTAAAAAATTGCTGGTACATAAAATTAAAGGTTCTTTAAAAACCACTGGTAAGCATCTCCTGTACCAAAAAAAAAAAAAAAAGGCAAAAAAAAAAAAAAAGCTGCTCTTCAGAGTAGTTAGTGCTGGCTCTGGTACATAATAAAGCTTTGTACAGGAGTTTAATGTTTGGAAATTACAAATACAGCAACCAGTGAGGGTGCCTAAGATTAAAATGTCAATAGTTTGTTACTTTTTAGTTAGCTTGTGTCTTTTTCTTTGTGGGCTGGTCTGCAAACCCATATTGTCAAAGGCTTACAAAGTATTTCTAATACTTATTATAAAATCCATTACTGATTCATTTGAATGTGCAAAAGTGCTTAATATGAGTTGAAAGCATTCACTGTGCTGTGTCATTGATGATAATTAAAATAGAAAAAAAAATACTGTAGTTATGGTAGATATATGTTAAGTCTTTATTATAAAAAGTAGATGCACAGTTTACAAAGCATGTGGCAAAACAGGGTTGTCTCAAAAAAGAATTTGTGAAATGTACACAGTTTGTAAAACGCACACCCAAGCATATATTCAAAGAGGTATACAAGGTACCTACTTATTTTAGTGCACTGAATAGATTTCTAAAGAAGTAATGTCATAAAATTCTCCCTTCTGTTTGGAAAACTTGTTTGAGTCCTTATTTACTATATTTTTTCTGTTTTGTAAAGCCACCACAATATGTAAATCATTCTCAACTTTTTACTGAATGAATTTATCAACTGGATTATAAGAGGCTGCTAGAAATGTCCATATAACCTGGGTATCTTTGTATATTGACTTTACAGTAGTTCTTCCAAATGTATTAATCAAGTATCCTTCAATTTTAATGAAAAAATATTTCTATAACTCTGATTTCTTGCTTAAAACATAACAAGTTTTCTGCACCTGGTCTTTGTAGACATTTTGACATACTATACTTCTTGAATTAATAAATATTTTGAAAAATATAATTTCAACTGCAGTGACTTCCTTTTATGGTCTTAAAAGTAGATCTAATACAAGCATGTGCTTATCTTTGCACATATGCTTGGGTTCATTAGTGCTTACCTCTGGCATTTTCAGTGCTGGAGAAATAAAATCGAAGAGTTGCTGAAA
>NW_010314677.1:8770-9958 GCF_000700745.2 Antrostomus carolinensis | reverse complement strand
AATGCTTTCTTGAGGAGGCGTCCTAATTATTGGAACATGGTACACAAAAGCAGAAATTACCAGCATTCAAATAATTCAGAAACTAAAAATCTTTTATGTATTTATAATATAGCAATATTCTGATTGTAAATGTTGTAGTAATAGCAATATTTTTGTTTTAAAAAAGGAGACTATCTAGCATTCCTTTATTATATGACTATGCCAAATTCAGAAGAATACATGATGATCTGCCATCTTTACTGTGAATATCTTTATCTAGGAGTGCTATTGTACGAACAGAGCTTAAAAAATCAGAAGAGCTAAAGTGGTGTCATGCCCTCAGACATGTAGGGTAAATAATTTTAACAAACTTGATGTTTCAGAATGAATAGCCATATGGTAACTAGACAGTCTGGATATTGTGCATCTGCCAAGCATGGATACAGTAATGAATATCTACTAAAAGAAAGCACAGACCTGTGTTCCCAAAAGGAATGTTAGATGAATATCAAGACCATCCTTTTTGTACTAGAAAGATAAATCTGTTTAACCTTTCTGATAGGGATACAGCTGCAACCTAATATTTCAAAAAAGATATGTGTTCCTTTTTAATCAGTGAAAAGTTACATGATTAATAGGTCTTTGGGATACGATGTTATCTGAAGAATGTATAACATGTATTTTACACCCTGGGATCATAGTTATACAGATAAAAGATCTATCAAATAATAATTTCTAAAGATACCCAAACCCAAAACTTAGATTCAGAAAGTGCTTGACTTAACAGTCTAAATGAGCATAAGTTGTTTTCATTTCATCCTGATGAGAGTCAGGTATCTTTGACTAAGAAAATGTCCTGATTTTCAACAAACTTTTTCAAAACAGTATCGTTAGAGATTAATTCCTGTTGCATTTGTTCACATATGGCATAGAGGGACCTTCCTATTTTGATCCTGCGTTTATTATTACTTTATTAGCTAAGGTTACATAGCATTAATATGTTTTGAAAAGTAAAAATTACATATTTGAATTTAAAGTATTTTACTGTGCATCTGAATTATAACGGGTTTTTCCATAGAATTTTAAAAACAGTTAAGCTGTAGCTCAAATAATGAAAGATCCAAGTTTTATGCCCAATCATAAACTTGTAATTTTTAGAAATTAGCTGTCATATTTTATGTTTCTTTGGACATTCTGTGTTTAAAAATA
>NW_010314677.1:403-8740 GCF_000700745.2 Antrostomus carolinensis | reverse complement strand
CCTACATTAAAAGGAGGGAAAAAAAAAAGTCAATATTTTATTTTCTATCATGAAGATTATTATAATGACATAAAGCATAGACAGAATGTTTTTGTCAGTGCAAAAATAATACCATCTAGTATTTAATTTTGATTATTATAGGAAGCTTAGAGTAAATTTTTATTATTTTCTGTCAGATCTGTCTCAGGATATACACATTCCTCCATCAAATCACATTCATTATCATTGTTGTTTTGTTGGTACTGAGATAGGTACCATATAAAGTTATAAAACATTTATGAAACCTTAAATAGTGAAGCTTGTATGAGATGGTGATCCATCCTTTCTGTCTTAGGAGAATGAGAACAATGCATGGCTATTTGAAGACGAGTTGAAGGGGCATAGGTGAAGAACTTTGCCAGCTGTCTTTTATCTGAATCCAGAGACTGAAAATGATACAGGAGTAATGTATAGTGATCATAGCATTGTCTGGGGAGCAGAAAAGAAGACTAAAAGTATTAGGCACATTTACCCTTCCATCAAACCCCACACATTTTACCCAGCATCCAGAGGTGAGGAAGCCATGCCTTGTGCTGTCTCATTTGCTCTGGCCCTTTATTTTCTATCTGTAATTCTCATCTTCCCCTGGTGGGAAATGATCCTTATCTTATGTCCTGTCCAGATGCACTGTCTACCCAAGGTCTAGTTGATCTTTGGTGGGTTTTTTTCCTAACTCATTAAGGTCTTGTCTGTTATGGTCTATAACATCAAACTGTTCTCTTTCCTTTGCTCTCTTTTCATTGATTTAAGCCTTTTTTCCTGCTGGAAAAGCAATTTTCCAATGGGATTGCCTCTTTAAAAATTATTGAATACTCAGAATTTTCCAGCTGTGGGCATTTCTTGATGTAACCCTGACTTCATTCCTTAGGCCATTATTTCTTCTATATGATTTCCACAGGATTGCCTTTCTTTCCAAGGCAAGAATGAAAGGTGAATAGTGCACTAAGTCTTTCAGCAAATTACTTTCTTACACACCAAAAGTTTGGATGTTTGATAAAACATTCATTTTAGGTTCTTGAACAAGAAAATTATATTCTACTATTACATAATATGGTACTATCTACATTACTGTATCTGTTTTGGTGTTGATTATTATAAATTGTACCAGAAAAAAAAATAAGTTCAGCTTTTCTGTGGCATTTATTCTTTGTTTCTCTTTTTTTTTTTCCCTTTTAATAATATTTTCTGTCAAAAGCTGTAAACTCCTTTTCCACTATTTTTGATAACTTCATCTAGCTTAGTTTTTCCTTTCATGATTTTTCTTATATTTCTTCTATCACATAATTTTCTTTCCTCTGTGTCTTATTTAATCCATTCTTCTATTACATTACTTATCTACCATTCTTTCACAACTTCTCAACCCAATTTCAACCATCAGTTATTGGCAGGCTCTGGGAGGCCCTGGATAAGAAACCACTGAACTGGACTGAGCTTAATGTGTAGGTAGCCTTTAGCAACTTTTCATTGAGCTGATTAAGGATTTAGGACATAGAAGCAGCTATCCTGACACAGCATTGAATCTACTGCAACTCCTGCATGAGGGAGCAGCACCCTTGTAGGATACCCGAGACCAAGTAAGCAGACATGATGTCCAGACCAATATAATATTAATCTTTGCATCTAATTGTATTACTAGTAGAATGGAATCACTTTCAGGTAGGATAGGTAGGAGTCAGTAGATAGAATGGGAGGACAGGAGTAAATTAAAAGGCCAGTCCTTACTTGATGCATAATTTATCACCTATAAGGTGTAGACACTTTATTTGGAAGAATTGTAGTACTTCAGTTACATTCACTGGAGAGGATTTTATAACGTCATGTCTGCATTCAAATGCATAAATTTGTGTGTATATAACAGGTTATACTCTCTAGAAATAAGCTGGTTTATGTATATTGTTGAGTTGTGTCTCATATATATATATATATATATATATATGGGATATATATTGACACCTTCTTTAGCACTGAGAAAGGCAATTGCATTGGCAAACTTCCTGTGTAGCAAATTGACAGCAAATGGTTTGGGGGTTTTTTATAAATTAGAATTTTATTTACTTTTGGTGACTAGAAATTTATTGCGTTTTGATCTCATTCATACTTAATGCATATGTACTACTTTGCTTTTAATGGACTGGATTACAAAGGCTAATAACATTCCTAAAGCATTTTACAACAGCTGACTTGTATCAGTGCAAAACGATTTTCCTTGTTGTGAGGTTTAGTAGAAAATTGACAATAGGGTTAAATGATAAATAATTCGTGTGATGTTTTATGAAGAGTGAAATAATTTCATCCTTTTGTCGACAGGCTCGGCTTCATACCAACAACTTTAAAAGTTCTGGAGGTGAGAGTAAAAAGATTATAAACCAGACAGGCAATAAGATGCCTAGCAAAGCACACATTGCTCTTGTAGAGAGCAAAATAGGGGCTGCTCAGATTGATCTTTATGATACCATAAACCATTGTGTTTCTCCCTAAGTTGCTTCTTTTCATTGACTCAAGAAAATCTATGCCTCTGTTTTAATGGAGAAGTTCTGCTCTGGGGTTTTCATTCTATTTGATATCTCTGGAAAATCAGTCTGGCTTTTTTTGTTCTCTAAAGTCTTAGCTCATCTCTCTGCAGGATATAAGAAATTATTGCTCACTCCTGTAGGTGTATAGCACAGGCTTACTACTTTGCATAGTCCCATTAATTCTAATAACACGTAATATTAAGTACTAAGCCTGTTTTTACTGGTTCAGACTATCAGTGACTGAAGTTGCAAACAGCTCTTGGGGAAAATATGTGAGCCAAATCCTCCATCTCCATACAACCATGGAGATATATAGAGGATGAGAATCTAGTTCCATGAATCATAGAATGGTTTGTGTTAGAAGGGACCTTTAAAGGCTATCTCGTCCAACCCCCTGCAGTGAGCAGGGACATCTTCTACTAGATCAGGTTGCTCAGAGCCCTGTCCAGCCTGACCCTGAATGTTTCCAGGGATGGGAGTTTATGGCAAGAGTCTTTTAATGGAGGGGCAGAGGATTAATTTTCTGCAAGTAATTATTTTGTTTTGTTAATGATAATACATGCAGCAGTGTTCACCTGGGCAGTATCTGCTTCCTTGTGCATGGAAGGAAGGCTGTGCTGCAGCATTACTGGTATTGAGTGAAACTACATCAGGTGAGCTTGTTTAACCTCAAAAATTGACAAGTTTACAGAAAAAAAGATGGAGTTCATGACCTTTGCTTGGTTCTGTATTGCTTAAGCTTATTAAAATTACAGTAAATTTCTAACATTTTGCAAATTGGCTCAAGGTGTGAGCATGCCACATAGCAGATATAATTGACTTTTTTGTTATAGAATGCAGCTATGGTGTTGATGTTTTAATAGCCTTTTGCATGAGTTCTTATTCTATATATGGCAGACAAACGAAGCAAAGCAGTGTCTTTCCATAGGATAGCAGAGATACTCTTTGGAGGCACCTTTTAATGTGATTAAAACTTCCTGTGAAAATGAGTCATTCAATCAACAATGACAGTAAATTCTGACATTTGCTTCAATGATTTAACCCATGACATAGAGTGCTTGATAACATCTTTAAAGATCAGGACCTCATTAGGACATGTGTTTAATCATCTATATGGATACGGAAATCATCTCTATCCCTAGTTTATAGCCTTAATTAAACTCTTCATCCACAATCTGAAAGGCACTGAAGGACAAGGTCTCTAGGACTACATCATTTTCTAAGTCATTCAGTAATTGTTGTCATAGGATTTTCACACTTCTAAATTCCTGGGGGCAGGGGGAATAATCAGATGAAATAGTTTGTATTTCCACAGCAGTTTCACACTCAGATGATTTTCTCCACTAATTTTAGTTAGAGTTTATGCTCTTTTACTGCAAAATCAACTGTTTTGTATTTTCAGTAGAATAGCATTTGACTTTTATAGGACAAAGTTAATTCCAATGGCACATAAATATAGCAGCAGCTGAGAGAGAATAGTTAAGCCTAAGTTCTGCTTGCTTTTCTGTCAGACCGTGGATCTTTAAATGACAAATGTTTGAGGCTTTGGGAACAGCAGATACACTCTCAGGAAGAGTTTACCAGTACTCAGTGTCCATCAGCTGGAGTTACCCTGAGAGCCATCGTCTTGTTTTGTTCAGCTTTTCATGCAACCTCCAACTGAGAAAGTTAACTGAGAAAGAAATAACCCTTTCTTCCATTTCTAACTTGCTGATGTAAGGTGATTGTTCTGGGTAATTTGAATTGAGCAAGAAGACAGAGAACTTTTAAGCCTGAAAATACATAATTGGCTGTACGAGAGGGAATGTAGTCAATGCTAACAGTTGTTACCAATATATGTGCTAGCAAAATCAAGGTCTAGGTTAATAGGCATAATTGCCTTTTTATTTTAGGTACATAAATGTGTGATCTTTAATATTTCGGGCTTATTTTGCTGATTGTCTTTCATTAGTTCCCTTACTTTAGTCTCTGCGTTATTACTGCTTTTCGTGGGTGGGGCTGATGCTTGAGTTTGACCTTTTTTCCAAATGTATATAGAAAGAGTATGAAATACAGGACAGTAAGTACTCTTTCTTCAAATCAGTAAAGGTAAATGACTGAGATCTTGCACATCTCTGAAGTGGGAGGCCCAAAGACTGAATTTGACATATAGATTGATACAGATCACTAATGTTACTTGGGTAAGTCATTTGTCATGAACAGGTTATACTGATGAAAAATGTAGTTTGTTTTTCATGAGAGGAGAATAATATGATTGATACCATAGCTTTCAATGTGAATTTCAAAAGAATATGCTTGAGAAAATATAATTAAATACATTACAGTAAATAAAGTGCTAGTATCATACTGAAGCACTCTGTTACCATCTTTAAAAAACATTGTGATGGGTTATTAAACCTAAATAGAACTTAAGAAACAGGGATATGTAATTTGTGCATTCATTTATAATTTGTTTTAAAGAAGCTGGACTGTGTTTCTTCAAACAAATACTTATTTTTAACAAAGTAATAGTTTTGATTAATGCACTTGGTCCAAACATAGTAAAAGTCACCATAATTTTCAGTGTTTCTTGCTTATTCACATTGTACTGAAGATAATTTTGAGTATTTTCTCAAAATTGGAGCCCTATTTGTATTTTCCATGTCAGGTATCCAAAAACTGAAGGAACTGAAATTGTACGTTTATTTTGAAATTGCAGCTCATGTGTTCTGTACGTGTATATATCATTCTGAATATCTGAGGAATCCTATTGCTATTAGTTTTTAGAACAAAACTAAGGTTCTTGTGTATGTGGCCAAGTACTTCAGCAACAGCTTTTGTTGTTAGTATTAACAACTGACAGCAAATGGTGTGACTGTATTCTTTCCATAACCGGACTGATATAAACAGAATATTCAGTGATGACAGGGAACAACATTAGCATAATTTACAGATTCATTGACCAGTTCAACAGGGATTTTCAAAGTATTCTCTTTACGAGTAAACGAATTATTTTCCTATGATGTCTTTATTGTGCACAACATAGTAATTTACAAAACATCTGAAGAACAGGTTTGTTGTAAGAATTTTAAGCGTTAGCTCTACAAATGGGTTCTGTTGTGTAGCCTTATAAAAAGAAAACAGAAGATATGCAAATCAGTCTTGTACTGTCTCGTGGAATTGTTTTAACATGGTGTTAATCTGGTATTATGGTACTACAGTAAGTAAAACATACTTAGTAAAGAGAATGAAACTTTTCAGTGTTAAGAGTAATTGAGCTATAATGCAGAAGTAGTACCCTGCTTCTTTTATCTCTTGGAGGATGAAAAAAAAAACATATCCTGAAAACAACAACAAATAAAAACCCAACCAACCCCAAACTCCAGAATCATCTTTGTTTTTTTCCCACCAAACAGTGTTTTAATCTGATAAGCGATAAGCCTTTTGAGTTAAAAGGCAAGATAATCCCCTTGCTAAACAGAACTATGAAATGAAACCAAATAGGTCTTACTCTGGGGCAAACACAACTTTCTAGTATACTGAGTGGCTCTTCAAACAAAAAGAGAAAAAACAGCAGGGCAAACATAACTTTTTAGTACCTTGAGTGGCTTTTCAAACAGACAAAAAAACCAGCCTTTACATTAATTTTGTCCCATCAAGAGCAATTATACTTATAGTTCAGAGAGAATCAGCTCAAGGCAGCAAGACAGATCTGCTCTGCAATGTCTCTGTTACTGCCTTGCTTGAGAGTTAATTCTTAACCCTAGTTCCACTCCACAGCTCACAGAAAACTACAAATAAGTGATACAACTGAGAACAAGGTGAGACGACAATAATTTGGCAATCTTCAAAATGTGCAGAATGATCAGTCTGCATGGATTAGCTAAACTACAGATAGCGTTATCCTTTATACATAAACAATGGTGGAGCTGAAAAAATTTGACTTGGGAACAGATGAATTAGTTGTATCTTGCGTTGCTGAAAGGACTCTGTTTTCTGTAGCTCCCATAAATCTACTGTGTACAATTGTCAGATAACTATACTGAATCTGCTCAGATACTTCCATCTAGATATGAAAGGGGGGTGGTATGGTGTGGTGGGTTTGTTTTGTTTGGTTTTTCTTTTCAGTGTTTCACAGATTAAAATGCAGAAAATGTTTCTCCTTATATTGGACTATTAAAATATAAAATTATTCTCAGTTCACATGTTGAACTAAATATTCCAATTCAGTTGCTAAGGATACTGTTGAGCCTCAAAAAGACTGTGTGCAAGAGGGCAAAACATGCAAATACTAACTGATTGAGAAATCAGCATTAACCACTCCTAAAATAACACCCACAAAAATCCATCCATCTGTTACAACAATTGAAAGTAGCCCCAGGAATCTTATTGGTAAATATTTTCAGTTTCAGTAGTAGTGGTTCACCATATGCACTCTCAAGTAATTGGAAATCTTTTGGGAATATAAAGTACTGGGCTCAGAACCAGTGTGGCTTGTGAAAAGCATTTAATTATGCCTGACCCAGGTGTAATACAAGGATAAGGAGGATTAAGGGGTATGAGAGCAGTAACAAGCAAAAGAGAGAATTGAGTTGTGACCATGGCAACAACTAGAAACTAAAAAACTCAAGGTTTTATTCAGAGATTTTTTTCATTGTCCTTTTTGTTCAGCTTCCTCTTCTATAAGATCGTAACAACAAACTATGTCAGAAGACTTTTGTAAGACTTATTTTACTAGTACTGTGACTCACAGTGCATTAGCAAAGACTGCCTTTAAGATAACAGCACTCACAGTTCTACAGAAGACATCCCAGAAATCTGTGTGTTTGCCATCTTTACTTCTTTTTCTTAACCATCCATTTGTGATACTTACATGTACCATATTTACAATAGGAATGTGAAAATATCTGAGAGCCAGATACTGCTGCCTTGTCAGTCTCCACAGTATCATACTCAACTAACAACCAGGGGCTGCTTGCCAAGGGAAATGTTGCAAAGCTCCTGCAAAGGAGTGAGGTGCCAGTGACACCTGTTTCTTTACGAGAAGCAAAATAACAATAGACAGTTGCTTTGTTGTGTAATCAGAAAGAAACTTGCTCTTTTGCACTAGAAAATTCAAGAGCGACCAGCAGTTTGTGAAAATTTGAGGAGAAAGAATGGCTTTGAGGTAGTGGGTGTTTGGAGTGGCTGAACAATCCAAGGCATGAAAATATAATGGTATGCTTGAGAACTGAGATGACTTTGGAAGCAGTTTTATTTTATATTGTTTAATTGCCTCGTATACTGGGGAGGGGATGTGGGGGGAGGAAGAGAGAAAAAATTCTTGCACTATGCTACTTTAAAACCACCTGAAAATTATCTTAAAATGCAGAATTCCTAGCACTAAAGATGTGCTCAGCCATAATTTGCCATGCTTCATTGTGACATATTATTGAGAAATTTGATCACCCATGATGTTATCAATGACCAGTTTAGACTATAGTTTTATTACTTTCTTCTGTTTGTGAATCACAGAATCATAGAATGGTTTGGGTTGGAAGGGACCTTAAAGATCATCTAGTTCCAACCCCCCTGCCATCAGCAGGGACGCCTTCCACTAGACCACACTGCTCAAAGCCTCATCCAACCTGGCCTGGAACACTTCCAGGGAGGGAGCATCTACAACTTCTCTGGGCAACCTGTGCCAGTGTCTCACCACCCTCACAGCCAAGAATTTCTTCCTAATATCTAATCTAAACCTACCCTCTTCCAGTTTAAAGCCATTTCCACTTGTTCTGTCACTACCTGCCTTTGTAAAAAGTCCCTC
>NW_010314677.1:0-249 GCF_000700745.2 Antrostomus carolinensis | reverse complement strand
CTCGTTCTAACTGCTCCATGTCTTTCTTGTGTTGGGGGCTCCAGAATTGGACACAGTACTCCAGGTGGGGCCTTACAAGAGCGAAGTAGAGGGGGAGAATCACCTCCCTCGACCTGCTGGACACGCTTCTCTTGATGCAGCCCAGGATACGATTATTGGCCTTCTGGGCTGCAAGCGCACATTGCCAGCTCGTGTTCAGCTTTTTGTCTACCACCACCCCTAAGTCCTTCTCTTCCGAGCTGGCCTTAA
>NW_010314676.1:0-229 GCF_000700745.2 Antrostomus carolinensis | reverse complement strand
TGTCACCTCAACCCTCTCACTTACCCGGTGCGCGGTAGATGGTGCCGACGTCCAGCTGTGGGGATGGCACAGGGGTGAGAGCGGCCGAGCCACCGCGTGCCACCCCGTCACCATATCACCGACCCTCACCTGGAAGACGCCGATGACAGCTTTGGCGCGGGTGGCCCGTGAGTCCAGCACCTGTGACATGGCAGGGGGGGGCATGGGCTCAGAGGGGACCCCCGCCGCC
>NW_010314675.1:462-4564 GCF_000700745.2 Antrostomus carolinensis | reverse complement strand
CCCCCCTGCCATCAGCAGGGACAACCCCCAACCTGTCCTGGTGCCTTCAGGAACCAATGCTGTAACCTCTCAGCCTGGGTGCTCAGAGCCTGAGGAGACCCATCGCCCCTTCCTTGTGCTGACATCTCTTATAGGGAGTTACTTTGCCCTTTCCTGGACAAAATGTCCCAGGTTTCCATCTGAGGAGAGGAGCAGAGGGAGGAACAAGCCATGGGTGCAGACACTGTGCCAAGTTCAAGGCTGTGGGGCGGGTGAAGACCCAGAGCTTCTCTCTGCTGATGGGTTTCCTTTTACCAACCTAACTCCTCTTATCTCAGAGTACATAGGTTACATCCGTGGTGGTGGGAGCTTTGGTGGCTTTCCATAATGCTCCTCATAAATTTGGGATTAGAGTGGTGTGGGGTGATGGCTGGAGCTGATGCTGGGGAGTGACAGGGGTGTTGTCCCAGCCGTGGGGACCCAGGGTGGGTGGGTGCTGGGAGCTGCCCTGCTCAGCGCTGAGCCTGTGAGCTGAGGAGTTTCAGAGCCTGTGAAATTTTTCTTGGGATTCTTATCAAATTTTATCGAGATTCTTATCAAAAATGACTTGGGGACATGGACTTTGGACAGGGCAATCTTTGGTAGGAAGAGGCTGTGAGCTGGAGAGCAGATAAGAGCTTGTGGTGCTCTTCAGAGCCAAACCATGTCAAATTTTAACTTGCTGACTGGAACCTGTCTCGTGGCTTCTCTAGCTCTTTGATTTTGATTTCTATCTTTCATTTTCCCCACCACACACACACCCTGAGAGCATCCAATGATCTAAAAGCGGTGGGATGAGGGGTGAGAACTCTTCCTCCCCATTTCCCAAAGGACCTCTGCAGAAATCTCAGCTCCCTCATGGAGAGGAGACCTTTTGAAGAACCTTCTGAGACCCCATCCTGTGTGGGATGGACCTCCAGGTGTTCACCCATCAATCCTCCCCTTTGGAAATGCCAATTCCACCTCGCTGAGCTGGACACAGGCAAGGGGCAAGTCGATGATCCTTCTCAGCAGGTCCATGGGCAACTGCTTCAGGCTGCTCTGTCCTGATTGAATAAAGAAATGCCGTGGGTCCTACCTCCAAACAGTGAAATCAGCTGACCTGACACGATCACTTGTGTTCCCTCGTTGGCACCAATCTCTGTCCCCACCACCTGTGATGGGACTGGGAGCCCAGTGTCCTGTGGTGCCCAGGAACCAACTCAGGTCACCTGTGTGGCTGCACTGGGAAGCTGGTGCTTCTGTGTCTCTCTTTAGTGCTGAATGACTCTCTGTGCCTGAAACTGTGGTGGGATATGCAGGATCTGGAGATACTTGTGGATGTGTGATGGCATGGTGGGCACGTAGTGTTTTGGAGGGGGTTGAAGACCTTGTTTGTAGACCTTTGAAGGATGAAGACCTTGCTTGTACACCTTGAAGACCTTTTGCTCTCTAGAACTCCCTGAAAGGAGGGTGGAGAGAGGTGGGGGTGGGTCTGTTCAACCAAGGCCCAAGGGACAGGCCAAGAGGAAATGGGCTGAAGTTGTGGCCAGGGCAGTTGAGATGGGATGTGAGGAAGAATTTCTTTGCTGCAAGGGTTCTGAGGCATTGGAAGGGGTTGGCCAGGGCAGTGGTGGAGTCCCCATCCCTGGAGGGATTGAAGAGTCGTGTAGACACAGTGCTGAGGGACATGGGTTAGTCATAGGGGACTGGTCAGTGTTGGGTTCATGGTTGGACTCCATGAGCTTCAAGGGCTTTTCCCATCCATGCCATTGTGGGATCCTGTAAGTATCTGCTTGCTTTCTGGAAGGAGAAAGTCTCCTCCAAGTGACTGGAGATGGTGACACAGTGATAGCTGCCATCTCAATGGACTTAATCCTTAACTGACGTGTGCCAGCGCTTGTGCAGGACCTCTGGGGGGTCAGTCACTACTTGTGTCTGGGTTGCTTAGAGCTGTCAGCACAGAGCCATGTCCCTTGAAGCTCCTGATGGGTATCTTGTTTGCCAGAGAACAGTCTCCCATTTTGGGGACCCCAGGAGCCTGGAGAGCAGTGGGGCTGCAGGGGTGGCCCCAGCTCTTGTGGTTGGTGGGGAAGTCTCTCCCTGCCCTTCTGCATGGCACTTCTGGGTGCTGAGCTGAGAAGGTCCCTGGTCCTGCTTGTCCTGTGGGGCAGGACTCTACAGGGTTGCTCGAGTGAGACCATGCTGAGCTTTCACACACACACAGAGTCACAGACTGGTGGGGTTGGAAGGCACCTCAGGAGATCATACAGTCCAACCCCCCTGCCAACACCAGGTTGCACAGGAAAGTGTCCAGGTGGGTTTGGAACATCTCCAGAGATGGAGACTCCACACCCTCTCTGGGCAGCCTGTCCCAGGGCTCTGTCACTGTCTCCTCAGTGGGTTGATCCCTTGGGGCTGTGGGACTGTCACTTCTTCTCCAGCTTGTGAAGAACATCACCAGGCTTGCAGTGTGGCCATCAGGTTGAGGGGTTCTGGCAGGAGCCTTGGCTGCAAAAGAGATTCGTTGTCATTGGGTCTGTCCCCACCTTCCAAAAGCCACCTCAGCAGGCGTGCTCCCTGCTCTTCTTGGGGGGCTGAGGGGTGGGATTGGGTGCAGGCAGGAGACGTGCACCTGAGATCTGCCTCTGTGGCTCCATGGACAGTGTCACTGGAGCTGGTGGGTGCTTTTTGAGTTGTTTAGCTCCATCCTTGGTGAGACTCCATCCCTGACACGAGTGTTCTTGCAATTCCAAGACTCGGGTAGCAGGTAGGGTTGAAGATGTCCCTGCTCACTGCAGGGGGTTGGATGAGATGCTCTCAAAAGGTCCCTTCCCACCCCAACCAGCCTGTGATTCAAAGCTTTTCCAAAGCTTTCCATGAAGCTTTCCTCATGGAAAGCCACAGATTTGGGATCTGGGGCTTTTTGCAGGTGTTGGTGGAGCCCTAACTGTGGTGTTTTTTGTTTTCCCTTTGTTCACAGTACAGCGCCGTGGACAACAACCCTCTGTCTCTCTACGTCATGCATCCCTTTTGGAACACCATCGTGAAGGTAAGACCTCATCCTGTCCTGAGTGGGACAACAAAACTCCAACCACCACAAAGTCTTCTCTTGTAAACCTCTGAGCTGAAAAGCCCTGCTTCGTTTGTGGCACCACTAATTACAAAGGGCACTGCCTTCCAGCCTGCAGCCTGCCCCGAGCTCACTGCATCGCAGCCTAAAGCTTCCTGCTGCCCTATGATCTGCCAGATGCCACCAAGCAACTGTTGTCTTAACGCCCCAGATGATTGTAACCAGGTCTCTGCCGTGGCTGGGAGCAGCCTGTGCTCCTCATTGACATGGTTTCATGAGTTCATGTGGGTTTTGTTTTTGCTGCTTTCCCATAGATCTTCCCTACCTGGCTGGCCCCGAATTTGATAACGTTTTCTGGCTTCCTGCTGCTTGTCTTCAACTTCTTCCTCATGGCATACTTCGACCCTGACTTTTATGCTTCTGGTAAGGCTGCACGTGATCCTGTTTGGATGTGAAACATCTCAGGGGTGAAATCTGTCACCTCCTTTGCTGTGACTTCTGGTGCTCGTTGATAAGGCCTCTCAGTCTGGGCATTCCCAGAGGCAGGTGGCTGTGCCAGAGGAGGGACAAGGTGGAGGGGTTGAATTCTCTGGGCTTTGTGATTAGGACTTGTCCCAATTTTTAGGACAAGAGGAAATGGGCTGAAGTTGTGGCCAGGGCAGTTGAGATGGGATGTGAGGAAGAATTTCTTTGCTGAAAGGGTTCTGAGGCATTGGAAGGGGTTGGCCAGGGCAGTGGTGGAGTCCCCATCCCTGGAGGGATTGAAGAGTCGTGTAGACACAGTGCTGAGGGACATGGGTTAGTCATAGGGGACTGGTCAGTGTTGGGTTCATGGTTGGACTCCATGAGCTTCAAGGTCTTTTCCAATCCAGGCCATTCTGGGATTCTGTGAATACACCACCTTCCCTCTGGCTGCTGGGGGGACAGGAGCCTGGCTGGCAGCGTGCAGGTGAGAGGGGAGGAAACAACCAAAATCTTACAGAATCCCAGACTGGTTTGGGTTGGAAGGGACCTTCAAACTCATCCAGTTCC
>NW_010314675.1:0-402 GCF_000700745.2 Antrostomus carolinensis | reverse complement strand
CAACACTTCCAGGGAGGAGCAGCCACAGCTTCTCTGGCCAACCTGGGACACTGTCTCACCACCCTCACACCAAACAATTTCTTCCTAAGGGAAGTAGATGTAGGAGTCAACTGTGCCTACAGCAGAGAAGAACCCAGTGCCCTCGTTTTAAGCTCCATCAGGGTTATGTCAGCAGGTAGAGCCTTGCTCTTTGCATCCCAACTAATTCCCATCTTGCAGACATCACGTTCAGACTAACAAAGGCAAAACCTTTTTCTCAGTGTCACCATCCTGTGTAAGAAAAGGACGTGCAGAGCTTTAAACTTTTAACAGCACCCAGAGAATCACAGATGGTTTGGCTGGGAAGGGACCTCCAAAGGCTCCATCTAGTCCAAACCCCTTGCTATGGGCAGGGACATCTTC
>NW_010314674.1:0-4528 GCF_000700745.2 Antrostomus carolinensis | reverse complement strand
AAACCATTCTATGATTCTATGATTTCATAGGACTTTTTAGTACACAGGACACTCTTGAAATATTTAAAATTGTGATTACAGGCACAAGGCAGAGTTATTAACTGACAAACTAACTAAATAGCAATTCCAGGTTCAACTGCAAAAGCTCTTTTACTTCTTTAGTTACTGCTAGCATTGATAATTCTAGAGTTCTTTTACTGGATACAAGCTATTTATTAAACCTAGTAGCTTTAGGTGACTATGCTAGAAAGGCATTTGGAGAAATGATAAGCAGCTTCTGTCTTTCAGCAAAATAGTTTGAAAAGCAGCCCATGCTGGTAGGCATGTGTATCACTGCCTTGTGTCGGAAAACTCACAATTGATTGATTGTGAGTTTTCACCAACACAAAGTTATCCTCATTTTGTGCCACTAGGCCAATACACAGTGCTTAATTTAAAAATAATAAAAACCAAATAATTAAATAAATATATAAAAACATTAATTCTCTAAACTCAGCAATCTGTTAAGATACAAAGTCTACCATCAGCTTCTTTCCCACGTAAGGAAGTCTGCTTTTGCAAACCAACTGCTAATAAAGCAATCCACAAGTTCAGCTTAAAAGCAGGCACCTCTTCCTATTTGGCATGATGTAGATTAGTAAATATTAACAGCCTAAGAAGAGGAACTCTAGACCAGCTTTATTCCTTATAAAAAACTTACATGCAAAGCTAGGATAAAATTAGACCATAAATTTAAAAACGAGATTTAATTTTGGTCCATGTTCTCAAAGGAAAATAATGTAGTAAGGACATTTTGTTAACATTTGCCTCATTTTCTGCTAGAATGCGAAGTCACTCAAAGTTGAACAGACAGCTGGAAATGACAATTTTGATCTCTGTGTAACAAGACATTGGTAGCAGCTCAGCTTCCTTTTCCCTTTGCCAAGCCTTCCACAAGAGAACTAAAAAAGGAACTGTCTGAAGGAGCGGAGAATAAGAGACTATTTTGGGGGAGTTAGGTTTGTACACTCAATCACATGACAGTACTGTAAATTTCTGTCTCCCTCTCCATTAATTACATGGTTTTCTTTGAATTCTGCTTATATACATTATTCTTTGAGGAGACATCTATCCATGGCATCTCTGCCATTTTCCATGGGGTCAGTTTCCTTTACATTTCATGACTGGCTAGTTAATTTCCTGATTTCTGAATTAACAGTGAACTACACATACCTTGATTAAGCTGGAACAGACAGCAATCACTTTTACAAAAACAGTGAAATACAACTTCATTTATATAAATAAACCATTTATAAAAGTAAAAGGGCAGTTTTTCAGATAAATATATTACTTTTGATGCAGTTTGGATTTTTAAAATGTTTTTATTATTTTTTATTATTATTATTACCAGTGAATTTCATAAATCCTCCAGTTCCTGATGGTTGTCTGTACTTTTGGCATTTTAAAATATTTCATTCTATGCCCCCCTCCCCCTATATTGAAGTGGTCATTGCCTGCAGACCTGCTGCTTCCTAAAAACAAAGCTGTTTTCTAACTGATTTATTAGTAATCTCCAAGTTCATCCACACCTACAGCCCTGGCACTGTAAATCAAATACAGTATAACTTGTTTTAAAGATTAAACTATTTTCACTAATGGTTTTCTTTCTGCCTTAGGCCACATTTTAAATAGGTTATACTTAACAACTCAAGCATTACTGCTATTCTATGCATGGGAGATTCAAGGTGCCAGCCTAGGCTATCCAGAAAGAAAAGGGACATGCCCTCCTCATTCTTGGACACTGGGAAAATTTGAGATCAAAAACAGCTGAAGAGAAATCAATTCTCTACAATGCAGATCTATCTGTTTATGCTTAAGAGTCTTCCCAAAGCTTAGTGAAGCAAAGAATTCTTTCTACTGACATCAAGGTGCCTTTGGGTCTGTCTGTCATTAACGAGCATGCATATACAAAGATGACATCTCAAGAGTCTTGCAGCTGATTTCATGTTTTCCTGAGTCACAAATGTAATACATATCCTAATTTAATCCAGCACAAGGCAGTGATACACATGCCTACCAGCATGGGCTGCTTTTCAAACTATTTTGCTGAGACTGTTTTCTTTCACCTGTGTCACATTTATTGTCAAATTGCTCCATCAATATGAACCATTTGAGCGTGGGCTTTTATTTTAGCCTGGTTTTAAGTAAAATTAGGATTTTTTTGTGTGTTTGCTTGTTTTTTCCTGTTATCTCTGCAAGATTAGAGACAAAGGTCTAAATAGCTACCAACCAAGCGTCCTCTCTGGAGTCCTAAACAAGGATGAACATTGCAAAGTCTTGTAATCATAACTAAGCTAAAAGAACTGTGTTTCCCATTTTAATAATTCAGCCATAACAGTAGCTAAGAATTTTGGAAAGGCTGGTAGAAAGCTGTTCTTTCAACTGAAAAGAATTATGGAAGTAGTCTGAGTGGTCCAGGATAGCATTCAGACAAAGAAAGCAAGGAGTGCTTAGTAGTGGAAAAAAAAGCCATTCAGTGTAAAAAGTACAGAAAGGTACTAAGAGCAAGCAACCAAAAACAAGCATGAAATGTTCTATGCACAAGACTGCCAGCAGCTAACAGAGCAGACAAAGAATACTGCAGCTTGTGATGGAAGACAGATTCTGATGTGCAGACAAATCATCTGGAGAACTCAGCCCAGAAATAGTTCACTCAGCTATTGCTCAGGCATGCAGCCACAAGAAAAAAATTATAATAGTACACAGAAGGGTACATAACAGCCTCCTGAATTGATAGAGATAAGATGCTGTTTGGGTTAGCTGTACGCAATCCCCACAAAAGGATTTTTCTCACAATCTCAGCTACCTTGGGTTCTCATCCTAGAACTGGGCATGCAGTTATTGGGATCTTCAAAAGCAAGTTAAAAAAAAATAAGCTGGGAGCAGAAAGGGGAGAGAGGAGTATTCGCACTTTAAAGCTATAAAGTCCTTAAGCATCCATAGTACATCAGACAGTGGAATAAACTTTAATTACTCCTATGATTGTATATCTTTAATAGATGCATGTAAGTAATGTAAATTATTTTGTGCTATCAAAATCTCTGCTGGAAAACAATGCATAATCTATCCTTTACAACATGCCACTTACATAACTCTAGATGACTATAATTCTACATCCTTTGCTATGCTTAATTGTTATTTAAGACAAATGGTGTACATTTACAAAACCCATCCAGTCATAAAAATCACCACTGTTATATTGAACAGCTGGGAAAAGGCCTTAATTTTGAAATATTTATATACAGCTTAATGAAAAAAAAAAAATCACTGAATCAATCATAACACAAAGCTCTATAACATATCAGATTGTAATCTCAAGTTTCAAGTTTTCTTTAACAGCAGAAATGGGCTGTTTATAAATCTACCAAATTATCAGAATAAACTGTAAGGGAAGGAAGTTTCTTTACAATATTCAACAAAACCTCAAGAAAACTCGAACAGTAAGACAGATGACTTAAGTGTAGGTCTATGTGCTGTTAAGTGCTAAGCCCCTTCTGCCTCCGCATACATTTCCTAGTACTTTCTCCAAGTCTGTATATGAAAGTTCCCATAGCTGTGTCACATAAATAGCAAATAGCAAGTAACCTACAACTGGCCTTTTCAGACTCAATAAGCAATATTTGAAAAGTAGGAATGAAACACAAACTGTGCATTGGACAAACAGTAACTAAACAATTTCTAATGCAATTTTATCCACCAATGAATGGCTGATTAGACAGATATAAGAAAAGCAAACCCATTTTTTTCATTTTGATGCAGCTTTAAAAGTCTGCATTCACATCCATTTTCAGATGTGCATGACAAAGTTCTCATACCATTGTAATGATGTCTTTTTTAAGATTTTAAGCCTGTGAAATCTCAGCTCCTTAACAGTTAAGTAACTGCACAGAATTCTAGAATTGTTACCTTTGAAACGTCAAACTGAACACAGACTTGAGCACAAGCTCCCTGTGCAATACTAAAGCAAACTTGGCCAAAGATACAAACAGCAGCATGTGCAAGGTAACTGCAAAAATGCAAACTTTACACTAGAAAGATATATACCAAAATAGCCAAAACATTTCTGTATATATTCTTTATAATGATAGTGATGTTGAGATATTAAAGGCTAAAGTCAAACCCATTAGATATATGGAAATTGTTATAGTAAAATATAAATTAAACTGACCGTGTATATTGTTGTTAGAAATATTCATTGCACAGTCCCATCCTTACTGGGACTATAGATAGAAAAACTGGTAGTTAAAGATTTATGATTTAAACACTGTACCTTTGTCTGATTAGTAGGATGTAGCCATCAAAAAGCAGAAGTGGAACTGATAAATTGCTAACTCAGTTAGCCAACCCTAAAGAACTGCTTTGACTTGCCAAAAGACTGTGACCTTAAAAGAAGGTTAATTCTGGCAGGGGGAGATTGAGACCAGCAACTCACAGACCCTCTAACCCAATTCATAAAATCATAGAATCAAAGAAGGGTTTGGGTTGGAAG
>NW_010314673.1:0-8367 GCF_000700745.2 Antrostomus carolinensis | reverse complement strand
ACTCCCAAGTCCTTCTCTTCAGAGCTGTTTGCTATAACAGCAAGAAGATTGGTAATTGGTATCACTGATACAATGATTGCCTGTATCCAGACTCACCAACTACCTCATCCTACAACACCCAGACATTATTTTCCCATGTTCATCACAGCAATACACATTAATCCCTCTTAAACACATTAAACCCTCTGGGTTTCTTACAGCCATGTACTATCCTCTGACCCCCATTTCATTTGCAATAACACAATATTACCTGGCATCCTAAGGACTTTTTTCAAACCTCCACTTAGTCACGTGTACAATGGAATATTTCTAGTCTTACATGATTTTTTTTTTTTTTCAAACAAGGCAGGAAAATTGATTTTGTCTTTGTACTGAATTTGTATTTCATTTGGTATGATCAGCCCTTACAAGGCAGGTTTTTGCAATACCAAGACTCTGAAGGTAATTGAGATTCTCCTTCAGTTCAAACGTTGCTACAAGGAGCACAAGGGACAAGGAAGATGCACTGATGTGCCTGCTGGAATATGAAGGAGCGATATGACCTTCCTATCTAATGACATTTTCTATGCATATTTTGTAACGGTATTCCACATCCAAGTATCCACAGCTACAAAGTTCAGATGAATCTATCAGCTACCTAAAATTACCTTCTCAGTTCCTTGTCCATCATTCAGACAGAAACCAATTCTACACTTTCTTATCCACACTGAAGTCCAGGAGCACTCGTTGTATTTTCAGGTATTTTTAACTACTTTCAGCTAAATTAACTATTTCTTTCTGCCCTTCCTGCCAGCCCTTTACAATTCTGTTCTTCTGCAGTGAATTTCTGCAGGGAACACTTGTAGGTTCCCCTACCCATAACTAAATTATTTTGATTTTCTTCATGAAGATTAATGGAACAGCTTCCTGTTTTGTTCAGAATATCCAGACAGAAGAGAAATGGTCACCCCAGCATGACTATTTTTCATGACCTTCAAACCTACTGTACCAGGTTTTCTAAAGTATTTGCAGAGGAAGAAAACAAACTGCAGGAAAAGTATATTTTTCTATCATTCTTTCTTAAAAATATAAAATCCTCAAAATGGTCAAGCACAAAGAAAAGAAAAGATGAAAAAAATAAAGAAGGGTCTTGTGAAATACACTCCAGTATCCCAAACAAAGGCTCTTTCTGCCAGCCACAAGGGACAAAAGTGACACTCTCTCATTGTCTACAGGAAAGACAATTGAATTTGATGTATGTTGATAAACACTGAACAGGAATAAAAAGCTTGCAGAAAGCCATGTACTTGCTGGAAGGCAAATCTGAGGATCTGTCAGCCAAAATAAATATTAACATGTGCCCATGGACACACATAGATGCCAAGATCAGGTGCTGAACAATGGATAAGAGTCTCAGATATTCCTCCATCAATTTGAGAGAACAATTTCTCAGGTACAAGTTAAATTCCAGGATTTGAGATGTTGCGCAAAGCAACAGACATCTAACTGTTAAAAATCAAGTGACAAAACAAGCCAATAAATTCAAAGCACAGTTGTTTTAGCCAACATAACACAGCTAATATTGTTAAACCAAAAACCTGAAAAAAAATGGATTTTCTTAGTGATTACTGTAGAAAAGTACCACTCCAGTGAGGAATAAGAGGAGGAAGATCTCTGGAGCAACTGCAAACCAAAGCAACACATAGTTCTGCTTCAGACATTTAATTATAAAAGCATCAGTCTGGAAAAACAAGGAGGAGACCTGCTTGTTGGAAGCCCTTGGGTCAGTCTGCACTGGCTGGGTGGGAGGGAGGGCTGAGAAGGGAAGGAAGCAAAACAGGCGACTGATAAGATCGGACTCCTGCGCTCAAGAATCTGAAGCGACTCCAGCTATCAGCCTCATAAAGGACATCTTTAAAAGCCATACAGAACACCTACGGAGAGAGAGCAAGAGCAGAGGTTCAACCCAGAGGTCACACCACAAAACTGGCCTTAAACTCTGCTCCTGAAAGGAATGTAAATGTAAATGAATGTTCTTACTCCTCTGCCCACTGCTAAGACTGGAGGTTCCTTCTGGGGCTTCACCGGTGCTGTGACAAGGTATAATTAGGTCATTTTCTGACCATAATAAGGTCACTTTTTGGAAGCAATCCCAGTGAGTAGTAAACAGACCCACTTGATTTTCATCTCCTCAAACGCATTTAAGATACTGAAAAATACAAGAACATATGATTTCAAAAATCAAAAGCATCATCATAACCCAGTGAGATTCCCTGTCTCAAAGGATTTCATCTTTCTGGAGGACCCAGTAAGAGGATATGATTCTTCAGTGAGGAGAGTGGCCACTGCTTCTCTAACAAGCTTGAAGAACAGCCTGTCCCTCTCTGCAGCAGCACCACACAGCTCTGTGCAGAACAGTAGTTCAGGTGGTCCCAGAAAACCAAGCAGGTGGCAGCAATGATTGCAGCAAAACAAACCAAGTGCCTTCACTTTCCTGAAGCATCAGCAGCTCTTCTGAGATGTGAATAAAGGCTTTTTTGAAGTAAATGTTTCTTAATGCTCAACACTTCATAAAATCATTCGAACCAGAAACAAGTCAGAAGACTTGCTCCCAATTTAGCAGTTTTGATAACAAATCCAGGTCTCTTGTGTCCAGCTCAGTGTGACCATGTGCCTTGCAGAAAAGGTCATTAGCAGATAATTTTCCCCTTCTGGAATCAGCTTTGGACTTGCCTTGGATACGTCTAGCGTCGAATGAGGACTGTCTGTCCTGTCCGGAGAGGATCAGTTCCCAAGGATCTCAAGATGAGAGAGATTTTCACAGTTGCTATTAATCTGGTTTATTTTTTTTTCTCTAGCATTTTTCTAAAAATGCACCATTTTTAGAAGAGAGGAAAGCAATTCATCTTTACTTGCACCATTGGATTTTTCTGTCATACCTTTTCCCAGTATTCTAGTGCTGGTTTTATTATTCTGAATTAATATTAACTAAAACTGGTAATAATAAGAGCAAATAATTAGCCAAACCTTGCTTTCTGTTTTAAGTTTATTGTTTGAGGTTTGCTTCGACATTTTTCAGCAATCCATAAGTAAAAACAATTATCCCTTTTGAGACCTGTTGAGGGTTATCTTTACAGCCTCAGTCATGTACCTCAGGACTCTGACATCTAATGAACATTTTCCATTTCCTCACTATGTAATTAAATCTCTACTATGCTCTGAATTTTTACCTCATCCCCATTGTTTTACATTAGACAATATACTTGTCCTCATTCCGTGCCTTACACTAGTTTAACTGGGTAAATGACATTCTTTGCAAAAAAAATGTTGTCCTTGCTTAAAATACAAGCTTCTCCCACTCAATAGATATCTATACAGTCAGGCAAAAATCTTGTGTAAGGGAAGGGTGGCTCCCCCAGGAATTTGTTATGCTCTTAAATCCACTAGGAACAGTGCACTTAAATTCAAATAAAAATCTGAAATAGCAAAATATCCCCAAACAAGCACAAACTCAGGAAGAAGCAAGGAAAAACTAACAGGAAAGGAGCAGAGATAGGGCAGAACTGGGAACCACGTGTTACCTCTATCCAAAACTCTGTATTTTATGAGAATCCAGCCTAGGTAAATCATAAATCTGTGTGATGAAATCTAGTATTGGTAAAGTTCTTATCAAACAAGAAAGAAACAGAAACTCACTATTCTTATATAGAAATGGTAGTGACCTAAAACAGCAGAAGAGAAAATCTTAATACACAAATATTTCGTGTGTAATTATTCCCTGTACTCAAGAAAGTAATTTACACGGTTTACACAGTTATTTATGCCACACTTGCTTCTGTGCTGAACATACTTTGGGAAGCACAATAACAACTGCACAAACAAGCAGTATTTTAGTTGTATAGTATTTTAAATTATACCTCTTTTTACTTTTGTATACCATTAAAACTGCAAGAAGATTGCCTTTACATGTAAGGGATCTTGGAATCCACAGAACCCACAGAACAGCCAGAAGGCAAATGCTTTTAAGAAGTAGGTCACTCCTGCTGCTTCAAAATTATGTCCCACCCCCAAACACCACGTTACAAGCACAGCGAGCATTAATGGTGCAGGCATTATGGTCAAACCAAGCACATACGCTTGAAGAGAGGAAACAAAACGTTGTATTTCAGAAGTCATCCTCAAATAACATATCCTGATACTGACTTCCAGCTTGTTTAAAGCACATTTCACTAAGAAAATAGCAGGTAATGTTACACTGAGGCAAAACGGAAGTACAACTGTCAGAAGTGTGTTACACAAACATCTCTGTGTGTTCCACAAGAATTCAGACTCCTGCTTTGGAAATTGTACATCTGGTCTCATGAAAAATTTTTATTTAACTACTTTTCACTGTTTTCTAGATGACAAAAAACCAATTACTTCCAAACTTCTGATTCACAGTGGCCCAGACATTTTGCCAGGTCCACATTTGCTTCAGCTGATCTGCACAAGCTCTTCTAGGACGTCACCAACAGCATTTCAAAGACTGAGCCTTCACCACAACACATTGCTCTCCATTTTCCCACAGCACTACAGCAAATCATAAAACTCTAGGACTGGTTTGGATTGGAAGGGACCTTAAAGATCATCCAGTCCCAACCCCCCTGCCAGCAGCAGGGACACCTTCCACTAGACCAGGTTGCTCAAAGCCTCATCCATCCTGGCCTTCAACACTTCCAGGGAGGAGCAGCCACAGCTTCTCTGGCCAACCTGGGACACTGTCTTACCTCCCTCACAGGAAAGAGTTTCTTCCTAATATCTAATCTAAACCTCCCCTCTTTCAGTTTAAATCCATCACCCCTTGTTCTATCACTAAATTCCCTTGTAAAAAGTCCCTCCCCAGCCTTCGCGGAGCCCCTTCAGGTACTGGGAGGCCGCTATAAGATGTCCCTGGAGTGTTCTCTTCTCCAGGCTGAACAGCCCCAACTCTCTCAGCCAGTCCTCCCAGAGAGTTGCTCCAGCTCTTTGATCACTTTTGATCACTCTGATCACTGTTTACAATTATCATACACTGAAGAGTTAAAAATAATTATAAAAGCCAATCCTTCACAAACCTGATATTTCAACTACTACACCTGAAATAACACCGTGGTGCAACATTCAGCTCTAGTTGGAGACCAACTCCTCCCTCCCTCATCTTCACATCAGAGTACATTTTGAGCAGATATACTCTCTAAACGAACAAACTGAGGTCAACTGACAAAAGAAATGTGACTTCCTAATATTTCATTCAGCTGGCAAACCAAAATGCTTCTGCAGCTGTAACAGCCTTTGGACCTCAGTCATATATATGCTTTCACTTCCCAGCTAAAAACTATTCTCTTTCCAGGATATAGTATCATCAACAAGGAAAAAACATGTCACCAGTACTATTTATCCACTATTTTAGTGGATGTGTACGTGGGTTTACCTGGAATGACCTTCCTCTACACACTCAGCCAGGCACCAGATGGGATTTAAATACAACATTCCCCTCCTCCTAATACTACTTAAGCATTTCCCACTGTGGTATAATGGATGAAGTAGTACCTGCTACACAACAAAGGAAACGTGGTTCAGACCAATTCCTTCCTGAAGTGATTTTAAGTGGAAAAAAAATAACCTCCCTATGGCCATGCAAAAAGCAACATATGATAGAGTCACTCCACAAAAAAACCAATTAAAAACAATTCCAACAGTGATATTAAATGTAAAGTTCAAACTGTATGGGCAGCACCAACACATCTTTCATCTTACATATAGATTTTCTTATAGGGATGCCAAGGCATCTGAATAATTAGTCATTTTTCTAAGTGTGGCTTGGTCCAAGTAGCTGGCTATAATCAACTCCAAAGTAGTACAACATCTGGGTCCCTACAAAATTCCAGCCTTATCTGTTTAGTTGAATAAAAATCACCACAAACTTGCAAAGGCCAAAAGTTTATTGTCAGTGCACAGAACTCCAGATTTGTTGGCTACAGCTCTTACTACTTGTCACAGAAAAGAAATTAAAAGCTACCTTGTGGCTTGGAAGGTTAGCAAGGCAACCTACAGGTATCTCAGAAATAAAACATGAAACCCAAATCACCACAGAATGATTTTTTATTTTCCTTACCACTGTGTATGACCTTGTCAAAAGGAAAAAGAATTTCAAGGGAGATAAAGATCAACTAAAACCACCAGATTTGGAAAATCCAGGCCCTTTTACTATAGAGGTAGAGTAAAAGATTCATTAACAGGATGCATCTTATCAGAAAGGATGTGTTCTGACACCAATATCCACCTAAGATGAAGTCACCATGGAATAACCTATGCCTCCTAAATGAATCCTGAAGAGATAGGTCAGGAGGAAGATGATGACAGCTTCCAGTCAATTGCACCAGTAGAAAAAGCCAAGATTGAATCAGCTTCTTATCAAGCCAACCATTAACTTACCCACATCCTCATCACCTTTAAGCCTGGGAGAAGTCAAACTCCACCATGTGCTCAGGAACACGTTCAGGAAGACATTTGCCCAGAATGGCTGTCCATGGAACAAAAGTGGAGTTTCTTTTCCATGTCTAAAAGAAAGGGGTTGACCTGCACTACTTCTAATCCTAGAGATGATTTAAGGAAGTTCTGGAAGTGGGTCCTCAAAGTAACTGAGCTCTTTACTAGTCTAATTCAGGATTTCCAAAAAGAGGCCATTGGTATGTAAATCCAACAGGAGATCAAAGTTACTCGGAAGATCAACAGTTTTCTGACAAAGACTCTGACAGCAGCTCTTCTGTTGGAGAATTTTGTGACAGTATCATCTTGTTGCTTGGCCACATGAGCCTCTGAGGACTGAAGCAGCAGTGTTTGATAAAACTGAAAACTTCAGCTCACAGAGAAAAATTCATTTCTTAAAAGCACCAACTTCACATGCTGGCCTGTGACTGAAGCCAAAAGGAATGTCCTACACACACTGACTGGTTCTGGTAACTTGATAAGGAATACAGACCAGCACCACAGCTCAGGAACTCCTTCCTAACCCAGCAAAAAAGGCTTTTCCAGGCAATTAAACATCAACACCCTCCTGGGGAAGGCAGGACCTGACCAAACAAGAGCAGAGTAGCTGTGTACCACATCAGTGCCTGCATTCAAGTTACACTGCCTATTTTCACTTTCACCTGCATCAGTCCTGAGCCCCTAAGCCACATACAAGGCAGTCAAATTGCAAGACAGAAGCCAACATGTCAAGAGGTGGAAACCACACCATGCTATCACAGGCAGCGACAGCACTAACAGCACCCTGAACTGGAACCTGAAATACCCACAGTTTCCTTGAATCCAAAGCAAGTTCACAGAATCATAGAATGGTTTGGTTTGGAAGGGACCTCAAAGCCCACCCAGCCCCACCCCCCCTGCCATCAGCAGGGACACCTTCCACTAGACCAGGTTGCTCAAAGCCTCATCCAACCTGGCCTTCAACACTTCCAGGGAGGAGCAGCCACAACTTCCTTGGGCAAACCTAGTTGTTCTCCTTTTCTATTATCAGTAGAAAGTTACCCCAAAAGCCTCTTTTTCTCTCTGCTTCCTTTCATAAAACACAGTTCTGTGACAGTAGCCATCTCCTCCCAAAGTAGATCTGGCAAGGTTCCTGAAAGAAGAATGAGGAAATGGATTAAGAGGCAAAGTAGTAACTACACTACATACCCGTGGCACTCAGTACTTGTGTACAGGGAATTGAGCCCACCACCAACCATCCTCCAAGAGGACAAACAAATGAGGTATCACAGAGTCATAGTGGTTGGGAAAGACCTTTAAGATCATCGAGTCCAACAATAAACCCAACACTGACAAGTCCCCAACTAATCCATGTCCCTCAGCACTATGTCTACACAACTCTTCAATCCCTCCAGGGATGGGGACTCCACCACTGCCCTGGGCAACCCCTTCCAATGCCTCAGAACCCTTGCAGCAAAGAAATTCTTCCTCACATCCCATCTCAACTGCCCTGGCCACAACTGGAGCCCATTTCCTCTTGTCCTGTCCCTTGCTCCTTGGTTGAACAGACCCTTCCCCAGCTCCGTTGCCCTTCTCTGGACACGCTCCAGCACCTCCATGTCCTTCTTGGAGTGAGGAAAGGTCCAGCAGAAAAGCACTGACATGCAGGGGAATCTCTATTGCAGCTGCAATGATCTTAAAAAAAATCAGTGCTGAAGATATTTACAAGAGACCACCTAGATATCGGGGAAAGAAAAAGAAAAGCTGCCTTAAGAGGAAGGGCCTGTTGTCTTCAACACTGCTTTTCACAACAGCACAAGAAACAGGGGCCAATATGAGGAACACACTAGCCAGACATGAGCTTACAAACTACCCACCACCCAGAAGCTGATTCAAAAGACA